>NC_092774.1:43865430-44022930 GCF_047496795.1 Chiloscyllium punctatum | reverse complement strand
CATTCTCTTTGAAGATGAGACCGACATTTATGTACTCTCCAAAAGTATTTGCAAGAATATGGTGATGACTAACATACTGAAACTGCGTAAATCCATGCTTGCTGATGTGTTCCTAAGGTAATTTGAATGGGTGTTCTATTGTTATGGAACAGAGTGTCCAAGCATCTACCTGAGAGAAAAAGTACTGAAATGCACGAGATAATGTGACAGCATTTTTCAAAAGGAGGCTGAAAGGTCGATAATACAGGTATGTTCATCGAAGAATGCAATTGAGTTACGTTGTTAGAATACAGTTGCCACCATGACAAAAGGGTAGCGACAATAGAAATTAATGTTTTGCAAAAAATAGATTCCTTACTGGAAAGCAACATCTGAAGTACAAGAATGACTCTGACTATTTCCATCTCCAACACGCTGAAGAACAAAATATTTAGAATATTAATTAATTTATTCACGTCTCCCTGTTTTCAGGATTTATGTCCCATTTCATCAAAGTCATCTTGGATATTGATATTGTGACAATATCTCCAAGTTATTTCCGATGCAGGGCAGTATTTCGCCCTGTCTGTCTCAGCGAGAGGATTAATGTGTTTGTGACAAAACTAAAAATGATCCCAACCGATGTTCTGTCAGTGCAGGGTCAGTTCCTTTCAAAATTTATCTTTTAGTTTTCCCACATATCTCAGAGTGAGCACTTTACTGTCTCGCTAAAGAATCAAAGGCACGTTTGAGAGGGGGAACGCAGCAATCATCGATTAAAGAGGTATAGAGAAGTACAGTACGAAAAAGATCAATCAGTCTCACTCCTCCGTGCCGATCAGACATCCGAACTCAATCTAGCCTTATTTGCCAGCAGCCGTCCCATATCCGTCTAAAAACTTTCTATTTGGATACCCCATCCAGTTGTCTTTTAAATGCTGCAATTGGACCAGTTTCCACCACTTCCTCTGGCAGTTCAATTCCTAACACGCATGCTCTTTGTGAAAAAGTTGCTGCTTCGGTCCCTTTCAAATTTTCCCCTGCTCATCCTCAACCTCGTCCCGACAGTTGTGGACTCCTAGTCCAAGGAAAACACTGTTGTGTTTGCCGTATCCATGTCCCTCATCATTTTATAAACCTCTTCATGGTCACCACCACCCCCACCCCCAGCATCCAACGCTGCAGGGAAAACAGTCTCAGCCTATTCACCCTCTCCCTACAGCTATTCAAACCTGACAGCATCATTGTAAACCTTTTCTGAAACTTTTCAAATTTCACAACATATTTCCTATAGGAGGGAGGCCCCAAAAGCATACAGGCCCTGGCAGGAAATAAATCGTTCTGGAAATGGAACACTTGACAATTCTATTGACAGAGACTTTGAAATCTTGGACTGACCTCAAAGCATCCTCCTGCCTTCTTTCCTTACTGTTGTAGATCGTCTGGGTATGGCTATGAACTCATTTGTACTGTGGCATATGATAAAAATTAAGAAAAAAGCCGCCATCAATTTCTGCCTCCTTCTTGTTTTAAGTATTGCTATCATTTTGGGTATTCAGGCTTGGATACTGTACTTTATTTGATTTATACCACAATGGGAGATGTGGAACCGCTCTTTAATGCTACACTCTCTGAGGTTTCATCGATATTTTGTTAGCTCAATAGTTATGATGTGTATTGCCAATGACCAATATATCGCAGTTGTCCATCCAGTAAGGATTTGATTCTGTAGAAAGCATTGATACTATATCATCCTGTCTAAGATAATGATTTTGGCAGTATTCACTGCAAATCTGGTTGCATTTGCTGAATTGAAAGCAGACATAGCCATAGACAATTCATTCAACTATAGTCGATTAGTGTTTCGACAATAAGAAATCTTGAAGTTGTTTTGTGAAATTATATTTTTCGCTATCCCTATCTTGATCCTGTTGATTTGGAGCACGCAGTCATAATTCGTAGCATTGCGCAAAAAAAAAATGGAAGTGGATATCACAGTTAGAACAGATCATTGCTCTATAGGTAGACTTCTGGGATGCAATAAGTAACAAAGCAAAAGAACAGAAAGGCCAAGTCTCTAACTATAGTCTTTCTCATATTTCTCTTGATCAGCTCCATGGATTCCTTTCTAGCTCCAATTCTTAATAATTGTTATTTTTTCTCGTGGCTTGTGAAAGTCTCAGGGATTCGTGCTGGGTCAATTGCTGTTTATTATTTATGTTAATGCTATGGATGAGAATGCAAAAGGCATGATTAACAAGATTGCAGACAAAACTAAATCGGAGATATCGTAAACAGTGCAAAAGGTTCTCAGAAATTTCAGTAAGACCTTCATCAGCTGGGGAAGTGGTCTGAGGAATGGCATATAGATTTTAATGCAAATAAGTGTGATGTCCTGTCTTTTGAAAAGCCAAATGAAGGTAGGCGTTTCATAGTGAATTTTAGGGCCTGAAACAGAGTAGAGGAACAGAGAGATCTTGGAATTCATTTCCACGGCTCTCTGAAATGGAGTCACAGGTAGACTCGGCAGAGAACAAAGAACAAATACCAAAGAACAAAGCAAATTTACATTCCCGAATATGCCCTTCGGCTGTCCAAGCCTGTGCACCTTCCATACCAGACGACATCCTCGGAAAACTTCTCTGCACCCTCTCCAAAGCGTCCACAACATTTTGGTAACATGGCGGCCAGAACTGTACACAGCATTCCAAATGCGGCCGTGTGAAGTTCATGAACAATATCAACATGACCTGCCATCTCTTATACTCAATATCACGTCCGTTGAAGGCAAGCATAGCTTATGGGTTCTTGACCACTCTATCCACCTGTGCAGTCACCTTCAGGCAACAATGGACATGAAATCCCAGATATCTCTGCTCATCAACATTTCCCAAGACTCCTCTGTTGGCAGTATAATTCGCTCCAGAATTATACCTTCTAAAATCCATCGCCTCGCATTTGCCCAGGTTGAACTCCACCTGCCATTTCTGCGCCCATCTCTCCAGTCTATCGATATTCTCCTGTATTCCTGGACACTCCCAATTCGTTCTGCTGCCCTATCAATCTTTGCATCTTATACAAACTTACTGAGGAGACCAACAAAGCTCTCTTCCAGATCATTGATGTATCTCACAAACAACAGTGGCCCAAGCACTGATTACTGTGGAACAACACTGGTCACCTGTCTCACTTTCGAGAAATCCCCTTCAACTTCTACTCTCTGTTTCCAGTTGCTCAACCAGTTCTTTATCCACTTGTCAAGAACGCCCTGCACAGCGTGCAACTTCACTTTCTCCATTTGTTTGCCATGGGGAGCCTTATCAAATGCCTTATTAAAGTCCATTTTTATGGCATCTGCAAACCTTCCTTCCATCTATACACTTGCATAAAATATTTCTCCTTCATGTTAAGAATATTTTCGTAATGTCCCAGGAGTTTTGCTGTGTTCTCATATCGTAACATACTACTGAAAGAACCATAATACAAGGAAACACTTTTAGAACGATCATTTTATTATGGTGCATCGATGGTTAAGATCTGGAAAAGCAATGGTGGAATTTGTTATGACTGTTCAGTCAGGAAAGATTTGATGTGTTTCAAGCTCCCTGCCAATGTCACTCTGCAACCGATCCCATTGATGCACAATATCCAGACAGACTTATATCAATTGCAAAGCAGCTCCATGACAACCCTGTCTTCCGAATGGACTACATAATTCAGAATTTAATGTCACAGAGCTCTTTTCTGTTCACATCCCTGTATCTTTCCTGACAAAATGACAATGTCTCCATTCATTAGCCTTCATCAATTGAAACTAACTCAAATGTGCAGAGTTCCTTCTCTCCAGTATCGCCATGTATAATTCCTCTCTTCCGTTTGTCTTGCATCAAACCCAAACATCGAACACAAACGTGAGAAGCCTTTGAGTCTGTATCATTCTCAAACAGATAATTTGTCCCTCCTTTCTCGTTGCACTGCGACATTGAAAGCATAGAGTATACCAACAACTTAGCACTCCATTGCAGAGTTTCGTTTCGATTCCACCATTCCTTTTCCCACAGGCCTGAATCATCATTGTACTAAATGCTGATCCTCACTCTGTCCTATAACTCTGCAGGACTGTTAACCTTTATTTGGCAATAAAACTACTTTCTGGTCTCTCAACATAGCTGTGTTTTCATCTTAGCTTCGTCCCACATCTCTCCCATTCACTTTCACCAAAGATGAATCAAAACACAATTGGATCCAAAATACAATACTGAGTCACATTCCCTTAAGGAATATAAATTCCTGTCATCGGTGTTCTGTGTGAAAGCTGACGATGAAAATGTTAACAAGGAAAAAGATATATAACCTTGGCACTTTGGCATGCGGAATAGTGAAAAGAACAAAGTGGCAATCGCAGTTAAAGCACACAAAATGTGGTCGATATAAAATATAACACAAAAGCATGAGGAACCAAACAAACAACAGGTCTCAGTAGTAGAAGGAAAACAGAAATTTGTTCCTGTGTTGGCGCTACTGTATATTTTGGAAAGTTAACGAAACTGGGCTTCGATTATCTGTTGTGAAACTCGAAATACTGAATGAGCGGTGATCTGATTGAATCTTACAAAATACTGAAAGCAATCGACAGGGTCAGTGCAGGTGATGTGTTCTCTTTCACCACCCCCACCCCCAGTTGTGGAGTTTCGAATTTGACACACAATTTGCAAATAAGGGAGATGCGACTTTGGGACAAAATGAGACGGACCATTTTCTTCCTTCAATGATCATGAATCTTTGGAAATTAAAACTACGGCTGGAAAAGGAATTTAAGTTTTTTGGAGTAGTTAAATTAAGCATTCACGGATTTCTGATTGCCAATTTTTTTACACATTATTGGAACACTGTGGCTTTGAGCATTCAATCAGGCACGATATATTTAATTGCAGAGAAACTTTCGTGGGCTAATGATTTCAACATAGCGAATAGTATTTTGAAAAATATTACAGTAAGTAATATTTGTCCTTACATAATACATGCATGAACGCCTGGCACTGCCTGCTCTGGTGTACCTTAATCAATGGACTGGTAGATCCATTTGTAGCTCCAACCAGCTGATCCATTTAGTTTGTATTTACTCTCTGTTTTATCTTGCCAGTGATACACAGACGTCATTGTAAACAGGTGAAAACAGTTGCCTGGTTCCCGTGAAGTAAAGGTAATTCACTCGTTTCCTTGGAAGGTTTGCCTGGAGCCTTGGATATTAAGGAGCATGGAGATATATTAATAAATATTGCACCTTCTGCGATTGCAGAGGACGATGCCATGTGTATTGTAGGATATGTTAGTTGGAAGAGGATTTGATCAGAATGTCCAAGAGTGAAAGTTTTGTACAAAGAAGTGGGTGGGAATATGTGAGCACTGGTAGCATCCAGTCGGAGGTAATAGAAATGATGAATTTTAATGATTCCAAAGAAGATGCCAGCTGTGAAATGTGAGGACGAGAGAAATGTTATTGGTGCTGTGGGAGGGATGAAGAGGTGTGAAGAATCAGTTATTAACACCAAAGCTCTATCAGGAGTTCTCCCTTAGCTACAACTATTATCATTTCTTTAGCCCTTTGTTTATGTCACCTTCGAGCTCTAACTTCATGCGCACAATAACCTTTCAGTTAGCTTCTATTTTGTTCCAAATGCGCATCACCGTTTTTGCACAAACGCCATCACGTTTCCACCTTATATTAGAAACATTAAATTATTTTCTACCACAGTTACAGCACACCTATTGAGCTTGTGCAGCACTTTCTGTTTCTTGAGATGAACATGGCTTTTTTCTGTTCTTTTAGCCAATTCAATGACAATTCTGGCGCTGTCCTTTTCGTTTCATATATTTGAATCCCAAATTGCTTGTCAATGTAATTCGCCACACATTCTGGGTTATCCAGAAAATGCTTTGAAATTGCAGCATAACGTCTGATCTCAGCAACAGTATTTCGAGTTTCACAAACACTGTCTGGTAGGATACATCTCCTTGCTTCATCATAAACAGCTGGAGCGACATCTGAACGTATGAGGAATTGCGCTGGGGAATAATTTAGGATCAACTAGGTTCGCAGTATGCCACACACGAGCGTGCTGTAAACCTGAATAATAACAGACAGAAGGCAATTTTTTTGCAGTCAGAAAGGTCATCTGATGAACTCAATGCGTTTTAATTCGACAAAAGTGACAGTCGTTTGCTCGTTCATTGTTGAGGGCAATGGTCTCAATGATCCGTGTCAACTGGTCTGGTTTGAAAATTAGCAAAGCCTTGTCTTTAATTGTCAATCGGTATCAAAGTGTGTCTTCACTGCATCCACCAACCAAAACGTGCCAAAAAATCAGTATTCTCCCTTCACTCATTACAAGTGTTGGCTTTCCACTTCAACTTGAATCGTGACATTTCCTGATGTCCTTCAATAACATTTACCTGTGTTTCTTCAGCTGTCTGATTCTGTCCTGTCATATTATTATTTTGAGGCTAGTGAAACATTTGAAGATTGGCACTTCTTTTCTTCATTCAGTCCCATTCCCGACTGCAAAAAGCGTTATATTTTCTGCATTACTTTCTTTTTCTATTTTACTTTGCCATTCTTTTTGCCATCTGGTGATTGCAAGATTTGTAGCTCTCCCTTTCCTAGTTCTTTTGTTGAGCTGAAAAAATATCCTCTTTGAAGGACTTCCAGATTGTACATACTGTTTTGCCTCCAAATAATTCATTAGATTAGGTCAGATTACTTACAGTGTGGAAACAGGCCCTTCGGCCCAACAAGTCCACACCGCCCCGCCGAAGCGTAACCCACCCATACCCCTCCATCGACATCTACCCATTACCTAACACGACGGGCAATTTAGCATAGCCAATTCACCTGACCTGCACATTTTTGGACTGTGGGAGGAAACCGGAGCACCCAGAGGAAACCCACGCAGACACGGGGTGAACGTGCAAACTCCACACAGTCAGTCGCCTGAGGCGGGAATTGAACCCAGGTCTCCGGCACTGTGAGGCAGCAGTGCTAACCACTGTGCCACCGTGCCGCCCACGGTGTTTTCAATTTACTCATGCTATCCCCGTTGTGTTAGGTATCTTAGGGCTCGAGCTTTTAGTGTAAATTCTTTATGGCAGTTTATCACCAGATGATATTATGGTGAGGTTTCCTAAATTCTCGTCAACTTCAGCATGTCCCACAGAATTCCATAGAGATAAATTCAACATGACTTCCTGCGTGATTCATCTGAAAAACCTTTCATTAAGAAAACGTGGAACAGGAAATAGGGACAGTAGTGGATCATTCAACCCCTCAAACATTCTCCACTAATAAGTATACCAATTCCTGATCTGGTGTTTCAACATCGACGTTTTGCATCTTCCACATATTTCTTTGTTCTCAGAGAACTCAAAATATGTTGACTTCTGTTTTGAATGTATTCAGTGACAGAGGATCAGAGTTATCCCGTGAGAGGAAGTCCAATGTTCCCAAGCAATTGAGTGAAGGCGTGTCATAGTTTCGTCGAAATTAAAGTCATGGTGTTGCACATCAGGAAACAAACACGTAAGCCCAAATCTATTCCATGCAGATATGGTAAATTGATCTAGATTAAGTTTTCAACATTTGGAACATATTCTTGTTCACCCTTATTACTCATACAACAATCGAGACACTTTTTAAATGTGGTAATTGTACCAGCCTCCACAACTTCCTCTGGCAGCTAATTTCATATTTATACCACCCTCTGGGTGAAAAAGTTTGGGCCTAACGTACCTCTTAACTGTCTCCCCTCTCGGCTTTAACCAATGAACTCTCGTTTTGGCCTCCTCTACACCAAAAAAAAAGACCTCGACAATTTAACAGAGACATGCACATTCTGATTTTTGAAACCTCGATAAGGTCACCCATATGGTGTCGACGTCCGAGGGAAACCAATCCTGCACTATTCACCCTGTCCCCGGAGCTCTAAACTTTCAATCCCAGCAACATCCGTGTCAATGTTTGCTACATTCTTTTAAGGTTAACAATTTTTTTTCCAAACACAGGGAGACAAGCATTGAACTCATTTTCCAAAAGTGTCAAAACCAATGTCCTGTACAGCTGTATCATGATATTCCAAAGCCATAAATCACTGACCAATAAACACAAGCCAAACAAACGCACTCTTCACGACCCTGTCAACTTGTAATTCAACCTACTAGGAAGTATGAAACTGAACTCCGAGATCTCCCGAGGACTTCACCATTATATACATACGTCCAGCCCTGATTTGCCTTTCCAAAATGTATGAAGTTATATTTATGTAAATTAATTTCCATCCCGCTTCGTGGCCCAGTGGCTCATCAATCAGGGTCGCATTATGCTGTGAAATAACGTAAAAACAATGACTGCAGATGCTGGAAACCAGATTCTGGATTAGTGGTACTGGAAGAGCACAGCTGTTCAGGCAGCTTTCAAGGAGCTTCGAAATCGACGTTTCAGGCAAAATCCCTTCATCAGGAATAAAGGCAGTGAGCCTGAAGCGTGGAGAGATAAGCTAGAGGAGGGTGGGGGTGGGGAGAAAGTAGCATAGAGTAAAATTGGTGAGTGGGGGAGGGAATGAAGGTGATAGGTCAAGGAGGAAAGGGTGGAGTGGACAGGTGGAAAAGAAGATAGGCAGGTAGGACAAGTCCGGACAAGTTATGGGGGCATTTTTTGAGCTGTAAGTGTAGAATTAGGGTGAGGTGGGGGAAGGGGAAATGAGAAAACTTTTGAAGTACACATTGATGCCCTGGGGTTGAAGTGTTCCGAGGCGGAGGATGAGGTGTTCCTTCGCGACGACCTGGTCAGGTCCACTCCCCCAAACAACCCACCCTCCAATCCTGGCACTTTCCCCTGCCACCACAGGAACTGTAAAACCTGCGCCCACACCTCCTCCATCACCTCTATCTAAGGCCCTAAAGGAGCATTCCACATCCATCAAAGTTTTACTTGCACATCCACTAATATCATTTATTGTATCAGTTGCTCCCGATGCGGTCTCCTCCACATTGGGGAGACTGGGCGCTTCCCAGCAGAGCGCTTTCGGGAACATCTCCGGGACACCCGCACCAATCAACCACACCGCCCCATGGCCCAACATTTCAACTCCCCGTCCCACTCTGCCGAGGGCATGGACGTCCTGGGCATCCTTCACCGCCGCTCCCTCACCACGAGACGCCTGGAGGAAGAGCGCCTCATCTTCCACCTCAGAACACTTCAACCCCAGGGCATCAATGTGGACTTCAACAGTTTCCCCATTTCCCCTTCCCCCACCTCACCCTAGTTCTAATCTTCCAGCTGAGAAAATGCCCCCATAACTTGTCCAGACTTGTCCTACCTGCCTATCTTCTTTTCCACCTGTCCACTCCACCCTCTCCTCCTTGACCTATCACCTTCAACCCCTCCCCCACTCACTCATTGTACTCTATGCTACTTTCTCCCCACCCCCACCCTCCTCTAGCTTATCTCTCCACGCTTCAGGCTCACTGCCTTTATTCCTGATGAACGGCTTTTGCCCGAAACGTCGATTTCGAAACTACTTGGATGCTGCCTGAACTGCTGTGCTCTTCAAGCACCACTCATCCAGAATTATGCTGTGATATAACCTACTTCACTCTCCACATCAGCAATTTTGGTGCAACTTGTAAACTCAATAATCAATTCTGCTATATGCACATATAAAACATTTATTTCGATGACAGAAAATACTGGACGCTGCATGAAACATTGCGACACACCACTTATCACAAGTCTCAGTCCATAAACCAATCCTTCAACATGACGCTCTGCCCGCCACTCAGGAGCCAGTTTTATATCCAACAGCTATCTTTATCTGGATTCCACGTGTATTAACATTTGTAACCAAAACGACTCTGCAGAAGCATGCAGAACGCCTTGTTGAAGGCCATTTGCTGGAACTGCTCAGGAGGATTTAAACAGACAAGGTTTGAGTGTGGCGGAGGGCATGGAGATAGTGAGGAAAGAAATAAATCTGAAACCGGTTCAGCTAGGATAAGGAGCAGGTCAAACAGTCAGACTAGGCATGAACAAGCACAAAATGAGGTAGGACTGGTTAATAAACCGAATTCACTTTAATGCAAGAAGCTTAATTGGTAAGGCAGATGAACTTAGAGCATGACTGGCAACAGGAGACTGAGATATCGCGGTTACAGAGATGGACAGGACTGGCAGCTTAATATTCCATAGTACATATCCTCTCAAAATGATTTTAAGATGGGCAAGAGAGACGGGGAGTGGAGTTTTTTGATTAAGGATAACATTTACGCAGTGCTTTGGGAAGATATTCCCTGGAAAATATCCAGGGATATTTCAGGGAAAATCTGAGAAATAAGGAAGGGGCGATCATCTTGTTTGGACTGTACAACAGATACTTCAACATTCACCAAGAAATTTGAAGGCGATCTCAGTTTTCTTTAAGAATAACAGGGTGGTTATGGTAGTGGATTTTGACTTTTCAAACTAGACTGGGACATTTAAGGACGTGGATACCCAGAATTTAGTTAAGTGCGTTCATAAAAATGTTCATATTCAGAATGTGGATGTACGTACTAGAGAAGATGCAAAACGTGACTAAAGACTTGGAAATAATGCAATGCAGGTGTCTGAGGTGTCACTGGAGCAGTACTTTGGGAAAAGTGACCATCATTCGCTTACTTTTAAAATCGTGATGGAGAAGGACAGACCGGATCTAAACGTTAATGTTCTAAATTGTAGGAAGGCCAATTTCAATGATGTTTGTCAAGAAGAGTTGAAAGTTGATTCGCAGGTAAAGGAATGACTGGAAAATTAGAAGCCTTCAAAAATGGGATTCCAGAGACAGTGTGCTCCTGTTAGTGTGAAATGCAAGACTGATATGTGCAGGGAATGCTGGACGACGAGGGAAATTGTGGTTTTGTTCGAGAAACAGAAGAATACATATTTCAGGTATGGACAACATGGATCGAGTTAATCCCTCGAAGAGTATAAAGACAACTGGAGTATACTGAAGATGGAAATCAGGAGGGGAACAAGGGGGCATGAGATAGGTTTGGCAATTCTGGATGTACGGAATTCACTGTTATGGGGAATCCAAAGAGATGCTGCAAATGTTTAAGTACGAAAGAGTAGTAAGGGAAAGAACAGAACTACTAAAACATCAGCAAAACTGCCTACGTGTGGAAAAATAGGAGATTGGGAGGAAGTAAACGAATATTTTGAATTGATATTTACCGTGGAGAAGGAAAGGGCAGAGAAAGAACTAGGGGAAATGAACAGCGACGTCTTGAAAAATGTCTACATCACAGAGGAAGAGGTGTTGGATGTCTCAAAAGGCATGGAAGTGGATAATTCCTCAAGACCTGATATGCTTAAACACGTCAGAATTTCGGGAAGAGATTGCTCTGTCCATTAGTGAGCTATTTATATTATCGATAGCCACAGATGAGGTGCCAAAAGGTTGCAGATAGCTAAATGTGATATTACTATTTAAGAAAGATGATAAGGAAAAGCAAGGAAAATATGAGTGAGCCAGTCATTGTTGGTAGATAATTTGTTCTCGGGAATCCCGAGGGACAGGATTTGCATTTTATTTAGAAAGGTAGAGACTGACGAGGGAGGGTGAACATGGCTTTCTGCGCGTGGAGAAAGTGTCTCACTAATTGATTAAGTGTTTTGAAGAAGTAACGAAGAAGTTTGATATGGGGAGAGAAGTGAATGCGATCTTTCTGGATTTGAATAGCACGTTCGACGAGGTTCCTCCTGGTAGAGTATTAGCATTGTTAGATCACACGTAATACAGATAGAACAGCCGGTTGGATGCAGACCTACTCGAAGGTAGATGAAACAGGGTGGTGGTGAACGTTTGCTTTTCAGCCTAGAGATCTGTGATAAGCGGTACACTATAAGAATTGGCGCTGGATCCAATACTTTTTTGTCATTTATGAAAATAAATAGATGTGAGTATGGGAGATGTGGATATTAAAATTGCAATTGTCATCAAAATTGGAAGTGTTGTGTACACGGAAGAAGTTTACCTTAGCGTAGAAGCGCAGTTTGGTCTGCTGGCCCAATGAACCGAGGCACGGCTGATCGAATTTATCTTGGTTAAATGTGAGGTGCTGCATTTTGGAAAGGTAAGTATTTAAGCGCACGATGTTGGGGAGTGTTGCACAACTAAGAGACCTTGGATTACAGTTTCACAGTTCCTTGAAAATGAATTCCATAGTAGGATTGTGAAGAAGGACTTTGGTTTGTTTGCTTTTATTGGTTAGTGCACTGATCATAGAGGTTGTGATGCCATTATGCAGCTGGAGAGGGCATTAATGAGAGCACATATGGAATGCTGTACGCAATTCTAGGAAAGATGCTGTGAAACTTGAAAGGGTTCAAAAATAAATCATCAGTATGTTGCCAGGGTTAGAGAGTGTGTTATCTTGAGAGAGGCTGAGGGCTATCTTCCCTGGAGCACCAGAGGCTCAGGTGTGACCTTATAGAGGTTTATAAAACCACAAATGGAGAACAGGTTGAAGGGTGAACAGACAAGGTCTTTTTCCTGGATTCGGGGAGTTCAAAACCAGATGGCATCAGTTTAACCTGAAAGGGGGAAGATTTAAAAGAGACTGGAGGAGCAACATTTTCACTCAGAAGGTGTTGCATGGATAGAATGATCTACTAGAGAAGTGGTGGAGGCTGTAACAACCACAACATTCACACGGCATCCAGATTGGTATATGATTATGAAAGGGTTAGAGGGATTTTGGCCATATGATGGCGAATGGGAATAGCGTTATTCAGGATACCTGGTTAGCACGGACAGTAGGACAGACGTGTCTGTTTCAATACTGCATTTTTCTGGGACTCTATGCCTCTGTCGTTTTCCAAGTAAGTAATGAGATGAAATACTCATTCAGTATCTCACCCATCTCCTGCAATTCGACACCTCGACAGTCGAGTTGATCTTGAAGTCGCCATATTCTCTCGCTACATACTCATTTCGCCTTAATTAATTTGCATAGTCTTTTTGGATTCTCCTTAAGCGTATTGGTCTAAGCTATTCCATGTCCCCTGTTGTCCCCTCATTTCTCTCTTCAGTATACTAATACCGAGCGTACACTGCTCAAAGGCTTCACTCGATATCAGTTGTCAGTACCTTCCATATACCTCCTTCTTTTTCTTCATTTGAGCATTAATTTTCCAGTCATCAAGTGCTCCCTACGCGTACCAGCCTTGCCCTTCGCAGTATTCAGAACATGGAATCTCGCTACCACGTTTTTTGTTTGTCATCCACTTTTCTAACGCCCTTTCCTGGGAATAACCTCTTCTAATCAGTTTTTGATTATTTTTGCCTAAAACCATTAAAATCGGCCATAATCCGGTTTCCATTGCTTTAAATCAGATCGATAATTTCGCATCGAGATGAAACTGAGGACTGAAGATGTTGGACAGTCAGAGCCGAAACGTCTGCCACTGGAAAATCGCAACTAGCCAGTCAGCATCCGAACAGGAGGATAATCGATGTTTTGGCCATTAGCCATTCTTCAGGATTGATGAAGGATTTAGGTCTGAAACCTCCAATATTGAACTCTTCCGATGCTGATTGATCTGCTGCGCTTTTCCAGCACCACACCAAATAGTTTTCCATAGCTATTTAAAATCCAACAGAGTTATGATTACCAGCTCCAAAGTGCTTCCCTATTGATGCCTCAATCACTTGCCCTGCCTTATTTCCCAACACTGGGTCAACTATTGTTCCTTCCCTAGTAGTTTATTCCACGTACTGAATTAAAAAAAGTTTCTTGAATTGTCTTAGCAAATGCATCACTATCTAAGACCTACACACAGTAGACCTCATTGTTCATGTTTGGAAAATTAAAGTATCCCATTACAATCCTATTATTTGTATAGATATCTGATACCTCCTGAAAAAAAAATCACTTCTCAATTTCTCGTTTCTCATTATAGGCATAAAGTACCATCATAATAAGCAGACAAACCCATTCTTCTTTCTCAGTTTCACCCAAAGACAGTCATTGCTTGTTCGTCTGGAATATCCTCCCCAAATATAGCTGTAATATTTTCCTTAACAATAAACGCTTCTCGGCTCCTCTCCTGACTCCTAGCTGTCCTTCCCCTAGCATCCACACCACAGAAGATGAAGCTACCAGTCCAGCCATTCCCTGGTCCACATTGATATTCCTGTCCCATACTCTCAATCATGATCTCAGTTCATCTAACTTAATTTTCAGGCCTCCTGCGTTGGAACAATTGAAGCTTAATTTATCACTCTTCGCTCGTTATCGACCTTGCTTTCGTCTAATTTTAATTTTATACTTGCTCGTGTTTTCAACTGCACCAGCCTCAGACTTATCTTTGCTCACTATCTCTTTTGGTAACATCGAATTTCCCCACCTCCTGACTAGAATAACGCCTCGGGAGCAGCACCTCTCGCCAGAATATTGTCTCTTTTCCAATACCGTCGTTTTATAAAGGTCATTCTTCCCCAGAGTGATCCTTTTGATAAAAAAATACGAAACCCTGCCCTCTGCAACAACTCCTCAGTCATGCATTCTTCTGCTCTATCCTTCCATTCATTCTGTCACTAGCATGTGAAACCGGAAGTAATTCAGATGTTCCTCCTCTTGTGAATTTACTTTATAAACTTTTTCCGAGGTTCCTTAAATTCTCCCTCCAGAATGGCGTTCCGTTCGCTTCCATGTCGCCGTCTATAGCGACCTTCCGCTGTTCCCTCTCCGCGTTGAAAATGTTTTGCACCATGTCTGAGGGATTGTGGACCCTGGCTCCAAGTAGGCATTACGCATTCTGATGTCTTGCTATCGGCTGCAAAACTGTCAATTTCTGCCCCTGATTAATAAGTCCCTTGCCACAATTACTTGGAAACTGGCACACCGTTCATTGCAATCGAATCAGTCTCGGTTGACTGTCAGTGCTGCGTCATCGTGACAGTCCATCACCCCTTACATTTTCCAAAACTGTATACTTATTTGAAATGGGGATCGCCACAGGAGGCACCTATGCTCGCTGCCTACGGCTCCAACATTTTCTAGAGGTAACCCATCCACACGACTCTCTGCATTTTTCCTCCATACTGAAACTGCCATTCCTCACATCCTCAGATTCCTGTAAATTCTTCATTGCCTCGAACTGCCACTCCAGCTGATCTATGTCATCTGACAGCATTTGTAGCCAAACACACATCCTGCAGACATAATTATCAGTGGTCAAAACCATGCGGCAATATTGTGGTAAATGCTCACTGTAACTTGGGTGATTATGTCACCGTGAAGCCATCTCGGAGTAACTGCGTATGACAACTCACAAGTTCTCCACTTTAAACCATATGCGCAGTCACTTGACAAAATCAATGAATTAATGGCTGTTGGAAAATTCTCAAAACAAAAAATGCATGGGGAGTGGATTTTGACTTTATGTTCTCGATACTGCAAAGAATAGCATTGTTTTCAGTTCAATATTTTATGTGTGTTGATGTTTAACTATCATTGCTTTTCAAGTTACAAAATTCGAGGGAACGTCATTCCAAGTGATACAATGTTTCTGTATGAAGATCAATACAATATCCAGAAATTTCAAATTTCTTAAATTAGCTATTTTGCGTGGATTTCAGCATGTTGTCCTTTGCGCTAGGTACAACATGAACAGACGAACAAGGAGAGGAAGTTATCCATTTCGCTCTGCAGTCATGCTTTTCCCTTCAATAAGATCATGGCTGATCTGATTTTAACCTGAAATTTGCATTTATTTGCCCTTCCCCTTTCACTTCCTGAATCTATCAAACTCTGACATGAAAAGAGATCAAAGAAACTTGCTGCTACCAATTTTTCAAAAAGAGACTTCTCAGGATTCACAAAGCTCTGTGAGCGAGAGAGACAGAGAGATAGAGAGAGAGAGAGACAGAGACGGAGAGAGGTTTGAAGAGGGAAAGGAATATATATATATATATATATAGAGAGAGAGAGATAGGTAGAGAGGGAGACAGAGAAATGGAAAGAGGGAGATGGAGAGAGAACGAGACAAAGAGAGAGAAAATCGCCTTATCCCTCCATTAAATGGTTAAAAGCTGATTTTTTTGGAAATGAATTTATTCGTAATTTTTTTAACTTTACAAACATAAAAAATTGTTGACAAAATAATCGATCACAAATATCAGTCCAATAAAAAGAAAAAAAACACAAATTGTAATACAACTACTATTTACTAACCTACTCTATAATACAAAGCAAACCCTGACACTGTGTGAAGCAACCCCCCCAAAAAAAGCGAGAAAAGCAAAAAAAGGAGAACAAAAAAACCCCCACAAATTACAGAACAGCTATAGTCGGCGCAAGGCTCCCAAACAAAGGAACGGGAGCATTGTATACATAACCGTATTAACTCAGGAGACCCCATCCAGGGCCCAGGGCTTGACAAATCTAATCATCCTGCTTAAACAAACGCCCTAGTTAGGGTTACTGATAAATCTACATCCAAATAACTCAAGTAGGGCGGCCATGTCTTATAAAAATAGTGTGTTGTGTGGTGCACCATGTTTGTGAAAAAGTCCAAGGGAATGTGCTCCATAATTAATTTCTGCCATCCCAGCAAGTCCGGCGGGTTCTCAGACGCCCAATTCATCTGAATATTCTTCCGCACACAGTGTGCAGGAATATTAAATAATTTCTTCCCATGCCCGTCTAAAGATGGCAAATTCGGTAGACCCAAGAGGAGAGATATCGGGTCTACTTTGACTTCAGTCCTCGATACGCGCCCTACCTCTCCCGCCACAGTGCTCCAAAAAACACGGAGACTGTGGCATGCTCAGAAGCAATGGGTAAGAGTACCTACATTTATTTTACATTTGGGGCAAATTGAAGATGCCCCTTTTTAAAACTTTACCAGGCGGTCTGGTGCCTGATGAGCCCTCTGCAAAACTTTTAACTGTATTGCGAATGTCCTGTTACAGATTAAGATCTTTCGAGTATTATCCCGTATGTTCTCCCATGTTTCAGAAGAGATCTCCACTCCCAGCTCATGCTCCCAGACCTCACATAACTGGCTAATATCCTGCCAGGCCCTGTCACTCAGCAGGCAATAGACGGCACTAACAGAAAGGGTGTTTGTGGAGGTAGCAACATCCTCTCTGTATCGGTCTAATACGGCTTAGTGAGAAGGGTAGACTTCTTCTGGATGAAATCCCTAACCTGAAAAGAAAACCCGTATTTGCGGCTCAGTTGTTGAAAAGGCATTAGAACCTCCTCCTCAAACAAGTCTCCCAAACTCGAAACTCCTCTCGCTGTCCATTTTTTGAACTCTGAGTCCATCATCCCTGGTCGGAACCCTGGCATGCCAACTACAGGTATAAGTGGCGAAGTCTTGGATAAACAACCCTCACTCTGACGCTTCGCCCTCCATACCCTGACTGTCCTAATGACAATGGGGTGCCGGCAGTGGTCTATAACTGTCCTGATCTTATCCATGAACAATAGGTTAATAAGAGGGCACTTTGCTTGGGAGGCCTCAATATCCAGCTGCAATTGCAATTTAGTAAGCTTGATGAGGGACCGCCCACGATGCCAGACAAAGGAATCAAACCACCCCATAAGCTTCCGCAGCATTGACCTGGGAAACATTATAGGGAGCATACACATGGGAGAAAGCAAACGAAGAAGAACATTCATCTTAATGAGAGATATTCGGCCCAGCCATGAAATGAGAAGAGCCTCCCATCTCTGGAGATCTCACCTAACATTGTCGCGCAAATGAGCGAAGTTATTCCAAAATAACAGATCAAACTTGGGGGTAATAAAAATGTCTAGGTTACTGAACGCTGCCCGTGACCGCTTAAAAGGGAACTTAAAGCCACCTTCAACTTCTGGCACATCCTTAAGGTTCCCGAAGGCACAGCCTCCGATTTTGCAAAGTTGATCTTATATCCTGAAATAGCCCCAAATGAATTGATACATTGTATCAAATGCATTACGGAGGTGATCGGGTTCGATAAAAACAAAAGGACATCATCTGCGTACAATGTAATCTTGTGTGCCCTCGATCCCACTTATGGAGCAGTTATGTGAACAGTCTGACGAATCACCTCTGCCTACGGCTCTATCACCAACGTAAACAACAACAGTGAGAGGGGGCAGCCTTGCTGACTACCACTACCAATTGTGAAATTCACAGACTTCACCCCATTGGTGATGACGCGGCCAAAGGGGGGGCAATATAAAAACTCCACCCACCTAGCAAAGACTCCACCCAACCCAATCCGTTCAAAGATATAAAAAAGATACGGCCATTCCACCCAGTCAAATGCTTTCTCTGCATCTAAGGAAATCACCAACCCCTGAATCGATCGTTGCTGACAAACGTGGACCACATTCAGCAACCTTCTAATATTATTAGAGGACCCACAGCCCCTTATAAAGCCTGTCTGGTCCTCTTTAATAATATTGGGAAACAGCATTTACAATCCCAGAGCCAGGATCTTGGACAGAATCTTGAAGTCTGAATTTAACAGAGAGATGGGCGTGTAGGAGGCACAATCCGCAGGAATATTCCCCTTCTTAAGATTAAAGGAAATATCAGCTTCTCTTAAGGATGGTGGTAGGCATTCATGCACATAGGAGTGATTGTACATCTCCAACAACAGCCCTGACAGAATCCTTATAAAACTCACCCGGAAAACCCCAGGGCTAAGCGCTTTCCCACTCTGAAGTTGCCTAGCTGCCTCCTGAAATTCCTAAACTGTCAAGGGAGCAGAGGCCTGTCACAAGGTTACCTCTGTGAGGTCCAGTTTTTTTAAAAAAAACGTCTCCATTTTAGCACTCCTGTCTTCGTAACCTTCAGTCTGGTAAAATTCAGAGTAAAAGCTCCGAAAAGCCTCATTAATCTTTCAGTAAGTAAGGACCCCAGAGCCGACTCTGATTGCAATAATATTTTGGGGAGCACACTGTTTCCTACTCAGCTGTGCTAAATACTTCTCTGGCGTATCCCCATATTCGGGATTAGTGGTGCTGGAAGAGCACAGCAGTTCAGGCAGCATCCGAGGAGCAGTAAAATCGACGTTTCGGGCAAAAGCCCTTCATCATGAATATAGGCAGAGAGCCTGAAGGGTGGAGAGATAAGTGAGAGGAGGTGGAGGTGGGGAGCAAGTGGCAAAGAGTACAATAGGTGAATCGGGGTGGGGGATGAAGATGATATGTTGGGGGAGGAGGGTGGGCTGGATAGGTGGAAAAGAAAACAGGCAGGTAGCACAAGTCAGGACAAGTCATGGGGACATTGCTGAGCTGAAAGTTTGGAACTGGGGTGAAGTGGGGGAACGGGAAATGAGGAAACTGTTGAAGTCCACATTGATGCCCTGGGGTTGACGTGTTCCGAGGAGGAAGATGAGGCGTTCTTCCTCCAGGCGACTGGTGGTGAGGGAGCGGCAGTGAATGAGGCCTCCCAAAAAAAACTACATGAAAAACCAATTATAGAGCCCTGAATGGAAGACTCATTCCCTGTCCATAAGGGGCTCTCACCCTACCTATCCACTCCTTCACAGCTCCTTCAAACCTGGACTGTGCCCCAGGCTTAGGAAGAAAAAAAGGAGATGATCCTTAAACCAAAAGACAAAGTCAGGATGAGCACTCCACCCATCCCTGGCTTCATGACACCCCCACTTGTGACTAAAACAGAAGCAGAACAAACAAAAAAACGGAGACAGACAACAAAGAACATCCACAAAATTTCCCTTCAGAAAATCCAGTTATCAAAAAAAGGACCAACTTGTTCCAAAGTCTTTTCCCCCTTTCCAAAAAGGAAATTATCTGGGAGAAAAAAAGGAATTAAAAAAAGGAAGGGGAAATATGGGGAATAATAGAAAAGGGAACAAACATTCACCATATTCTTCAGGCCAATCTGTCTATTTTAAAGTGTCCGCAAAGTTTTTAGCCTTATTCGCCAAGTCAAATGTATAATCTGAGTCCTCATGGCTGAAACGAAGTACTGCGGGGAATCTCATGGAGTACTGGATGCCGAGGTTCCTCAGCCTCTTTTAAACTTCATCGAAGGACATGGTTTTTGACCCCTTGTACAGAAGCGCCTGCGGAAATTTCCCAGGGATCTGGAAACTTCTATGACGTTTTGCTTGTCCTTATATGAGTGGAAGTGCACAAGGACTGGGCGGGGATGCTGCACCAGCCCTGACCTGGGCACTGTAACCCGATACGCCCTTTCAATCTGCAGCCTACTGGACTCGATGTGAAGGCCCAAAAGCTTCAACAGCCAGCTTTCAAAGAAATTCACCTTCAGGGAGCCCCACAAGTCGGAGATTTATCCTCCGACCACGATTTTCGGGGTTGTCGATATGGTTTTGCGAGGCCCGCACGTCTCGCTCCAGCACCTGGATCTGACTGGATGAGGACTCCATCGCAGCTTCCGAGGCCTTAGTTCCACCCTCCACCTCCTCCAGCCTCTCCCCGAGGCCCTGGATCTCCTGCTCGTGCTTCTGTAGCACGGTTGCGATAGGTTGCACCTGGGCACGAATCTCCCCACGGATTTCCTCAATCGCAGCTGCAACTTTCAAGGCAAGTCTCTCCATCGCCGCAGCCAATTCCTGTGAGTCTGTCAGGTCCCCGAAGGGTTCACGAGAGGCTGCTGCTGCTGCAGTCTCTGGGGTTGCAGGTGCTGCAGGGGGGTGTCCTCCCCGCTGCTCTTTACTTGCTCCTTTTCCCTTTGGCATCCTTCCCACTCCCAAATATTAACAAATATGTGTTCTGTAAGGTTTGAAACTAATATTTCCACCACATAAGTTGGCCAGGGATGGCAAAAACACCGGCATGCCTTAGGTATTAGGCAGAGCTGTCAACAGCAATTTACAGAATATCGCCATCTTGCCGAGTCCAAGAGCTGATTTTTAAATTGTGACTCCTCGTTCACGATTCGTCCAGAGGAGAAAATGTTCTTCCCGCATTTAATTCAGGATCTCTGATGTTCCCAACAGGTCACCTTTTCCTCTTTTAAATTCAAGAAGATAAAAGCCTTGCATCCACATTTTACTTCTACATATCTCTTATTCCAGCTGCTAATCTGATTAACATTCTCCGAACTGCTTCCAGTACATCTCCCCCCTTCCATATGCATGGTGAAAGCGCAATTTACTTTCTTTTTACGATTTTATAATCAGAAATCCATTTAATTCATTTATGATACATCGGTGACGCTGTCTGGTCCAGCATTTATTGTCCATCCATGATTGTCCCTTGAGAATATCCTGGTGGTCAGCCTTCTTGAACCATTGCCGTTCATTTGCTTTCCAGAGACACACAACATTTTAAAGGAGGACATCCAGCATTTTGACAGTGTTAAGGATTTGCTCTCATCAATGCACTGTACAAATAAACAACTTTTCTTCTCTTGAATTCAATTCCATTCACGACAAATTCTATTAATTTTTTAAAAATTTGGTTGTTGTGTCTACATGGTAACCTTTTCTGATTCATACACTGGGCCAGATAGATACTCCTGCATCTCAAAGCTTTGCAATCTCTCTGCATTTGGATGATATATTACTATGTTTTTCTTCTTGTCACTTGAGCAATCTCGGAGTTTTCCAACATCGTACACATTTTTCCTTTTCCCACTCACATAAACCGTATATGTCCCACTTCGGAATTGTTAAACACCCTGTGCAATTTGTCGTGCACCCTCAAACCATTTTGACAAATATCCTTAAGCACATTTTCAAGAGGAATTGCCACTACCCCAGTCAATGTAGACATGGTCAATTGCAGCACTAACATCCACGAAACAAATGGAAGAATTCTATGTACGTCCTTTTCAAACAAAACAGAAAAGTACCAAATCATCTAATTACCAACTGATCAAGCTACAGATTGTTCATCAGTAATTTGATATAGGAGACGATCAGTAGTGCTATCAAGCCGCACTTACTGATCAATAACTGCTCACTTGTGCTTAGTTTAGGGTTAGCCAGGCTCATTCATCTTCTGACGACATCACATCCCTAGTCCATTCATGGACATACTCGCAAATTGAATTACGTCTTTGAATTCACATTGGTGTTTCCCTGCTTCATCCTTGTGAAGAGTTTTCTTCAATTGTTTGACTTTTTAATACGTTGTTTATTTTTATTTTTTCTTCTTAAGTAGGACTTCATTGCAAAAAAACGTTCGAGTGAAACTTCCCTGAACAGAATAAAAAAAATACAAACGTTTTTCACCCAAGAAATCCAACACAGTATTCCAGTTGTGACCCTTCAAAGGCCGCATATATCTGCAATACAATCTCTGTAATTTTATTTTGTATTGCCCTCACAATAGGGAACATGTTGCTACTTGACTTCCTAAACACTTGCTGCACTGGTGTGCTCACGTTTTATAGTTCCTGTATTTGAGCTGTCAGATTCCCCTCTACCTCTAAAGTTTACAATTTCCTTCCAATATTATGGAATATAATGATCCCAGTTAATGTTCCCGCCATACAAATCAGATCCCAGACTTTAACAAAAATTATATACGAAGTCTTTTGAAAAATATAAACATATAAGGCATCTGATTTGGTCTCATTTCTTTAACAGGAAATTTTTGCATACAAGCATGAAAGCAAAATAAACGAGCCTATCAAAACATAGCACAACAATTTGCTATCTACATCCAAACACTACAATTACTCAAAATACGAAAGAAAAAGTTCCCCATCAAATCTGTAAGTTGTATTACACAATCTTTTTTTCTGGTTCTCATGCTGTGAACAGCGAATTCTTTCTTCTTTAACTCATGCAACTGTCCCATTTACAGGAAAGAGACTTTTTGTCTTAACTGTTGTGAAAATAGTCATTTCCATCGAAGTGACACAATTCGTCTTTGTAATTTCAGCCAAGTCTCCTTCGAACCCATCTTGTGTTTTCTCACATGAAATCAATCATTGATTATTTGCTTGCTACTTCATGAGTACATCCCGTTGTCATGCCAATATTTCTTTCCTGGGCCTGCTACAATTATCCCAAGTCGCGCAACACAACTCAAGGAAAGACACATACCCCTCAGGCACTTTCCGCATTCTAACGCTCAACTCTGCAATTTCAGACCCTGACCAAATGATGTCTGTCCTCCATTATTCTGACATCGTAACAGGAGGGAGCCCTTCAACCCTCATAGACTACTCCACGGTTCACTCTGATCATGGGTCATCATTCTTTTTTTCGTATTTTCCCCCTAGTCTTTGAACCCTTTAACAGTATTAACTCAACCTAACTCCTCCTCGAAAACATTTAATGTTTTGTCTTCAATCGTTTAATGTGACAGAGAATTCTGCCGGCTCACCAGTACCTAGGTAAATGAATTACTCCTCATCTCAGTTTCAAAGGCCTTGCCTGCATACTTTGCCTGAGATTTCTTGTTCTGAACTTCCCAGTCACCAGGAAGATCTCTCCTGCATTTCCCTGTATCGTCCTGCTGGAATTGTATTCGTTTCAGTGTGAAACTCCCTGATTCTTCTCAATTACAATGAACATCGTCCTCAGAAATCCAAGATCTCTTCGTACATTAGTCTTGCATTGCAGGCGTCGGTCTGTTAAGCAATCAGTGTACGCCCTTCATAGCCAGAACACCCTTCCTCAGGTAAGGAGACGAATTTGTACACACTAATCCAGGTGTAGTCAGCAAAGCCCTGCAATGGCAAAGAAACATCTCTGCTCCTGTACCAGAATTCCCTTGTTGTGCTGACCAACATACCATTTATTGGCTTCCCTTTTTTTTTGTTTGCAGTGATTCTCCCTCTCCCTCTTTCGTGTTGGCCTTCACCGTTTTGCTGTTCTTGTGTCTTGCAGGTCAACTGAATGCCTTAAGTATGGTTGGTATAATGAAGATGCATACCATTCCTCACGAATGTAGAATATAACTTTTCTTTCCATGGTGAAAAGCCGGTGACATTTAGCTCCTGATGAATTACGTTACTCTATTTGCTCGTCGTGTGACATTTGATCCGCAAAGCAGTCCTTTGTAATATGCTGGAAAATGAATTTAAACTGGAAAGAAAAACATTAAAAGCGGGCCTGAAATTACAAAGGCAGATTGTGAAATTGATTGGAGTGATTGAGGCAAGTCGGAAAAAGCAACCATGAAGCTAATGCACTTCGAGAAATCTACAGTTATTCAATAATATCCATCAGTGAAGGTGATTGTTTGGATCTTCAATTTGAATATTCGATGTGCAGAAGAAAGAGAGAGGGAGAGCCGTAGCAAATAAGCGTGAGTGATGGAGAAAGAATGTAAGAGATGGGGGAAGAATGAGAGAGATGAGACAGAGAGAGAAGGCGTTAGAAGGGATGGAGAGGGCGAAAGAAAGAATTGAGAAGTGGGGAGGTGGTGTGGGAGAGATCGAAAAGGAAGAAGGGGAGAAAGGATTGACTTGCGCCACACGGAAATAGAAACATAGAGATAAATAAGAGTCCATAAGCGTGGAAGAGAGTGAGGAAGAGTGAGAGAGAAAGAGAGAGAGAGAGAAGCAGTGAAATGAGATGAAGGCGAAGAAGGCAGGTTTCATCAATTTGGAAATCAATCAGAGGTTTTGTGAAACTTCTCAAACCTCTACACACTGAAAATGAAAGGCAGCAAACACGCAAGAATGGAATCATTTCCAATTTTGCTTTCTAGTTATCGATCGTCATGCCTTGCAATAAATAATCGCTGGTCCTTCTTTTGCTGAGCCATGAATGTAGGATGTTGCTGGAAGAAATTGTCGAAGTACTTTCGCCAGATCCTGTTTCAAGAAGATTGTCTCCCTTACTTGTTCCATCAAAGACTGTCCGGGGATGAATGATAACCTTTCTGTCAAAGGTGCTCGAGAGACAGTGAAGAACATAGATGCTGGAGAGTCAGATCGAAAAGTGTGGCTCTGGAAAAGTCGAGCAGGTTAGGCAGCTTCCAAAGAGAAGGAGAGTTAAAGTTTTGGGCAGAAGCCCTTCATTAGAAATGTCAAGGCCACGCCCTGAGAATTAAAAAGCCTCATTGCATAGTTTGTTCATATAAGAACACCCAGCTTACATTATATGGACAGTGCCTGTTTATCAAATTATGTTCACCTGAAACAACAGACAAAATTGAGAATGCTTGGTAGCTTCTGTTGCGAGTAAAGGAGCTCAGGTTAAAGGCTTTCATGGTTTGTTTAAGTTAACATGGTGCAAAATGGCAGTAAGGGTCCTTCACACAATCATATTCAAGCAATTTGCAAAAGTTATTTATTAATATTAACTCACAAGATTGGCACCACTGTCAGTTTTGCGCAGAATCCGAAACCCTGGAGTTTCAAATTCACTTAGGAACAGATCACAGTTTGACACGAATCATCTCGGATTGGAACCCCTGTTAAAGAATTTTCCATTGTCCAGTTGTAAAGGAACAAAAACAGAAAATACTGGAGGAAGTCAACAGGTCTGACTCATCTTAGAGTTTTGCAGGAGAGTCACACTGGATTTGAAACGTTGTCTCTGCTTCTGTCTCCTCAGATGCTGTCAGTTAAAATTCCAAGTCTAGTAATCTTTTATAAAAGATAAACTTGGTCGTTTTAATGCTGCGAGCTGACACTGCATGTTTGAGACTGCAACTGAGTGTCTGCAACAGGGCACATTACCAATTCGAAGTTTCTCCTTCAAACCACTCACTATTCCGACTTGGACATCTGTTGCTATTGATTCAGTATTGCAGAGCCAATATGCCGGAGTTGTCTCCCTAATGGTATTATATGTCTACAGTCAACACGTCGACCGCACAGTTGAAGATGGTAGCTCACCACTACCTTTCCCAGTTATATGGACCGGTTATGACCCACTAAAAAGAGTTCAAGAAGATAGCCTGGACCTTAGGTTCTTATTTTAAAGGCAGATGTGAAGTGAGTGTTCCGGGGTGATGCAGCTGTTCACACCTTTAGTTTAACTCAATCAAAATTAACTTTAAAACTATAGTTGAAACATAAACAAAAGAAAACAGAATTTATAATAACTTAACTGCTGGAAAACTGAACCAATCCAAAGCAGCAACTTAATTAAGAAACTGCTCCAATCAAACAACATTCCATAAACACACCCGTTGCAAAAGGCAAATTCAAAATGGGGTTCTTACTAGTCCGAGGGAGCAACATTCAGAGATTTCAGAGCGGTAAGTCAACTTAGAATCATATTCGGATATTTGGAACATTACTACACTGCACCAGCTTCTCTGTTTCTGCGAAACCAAAGGTGCAATAATGTTGAACTGGGAGAACTGCTAACTCCCTAGTCATTGTTAAACTAGGCTTTCCCAAGACATTTTGGCACAGCTGTCTTTACGAAATTTTCCAAAAGAAGACATGGACAAAATAACCTTTTTAAAAGAGACAACATTCTCACACCTCCTCCTTCTCGAGGAGAAGCAAGGATGATCACTAAGCACTGGATCCAGACATCAATACCCATATCACATTTGGTGAAGTGTTCCCCCAGTATTGTAACCCCACGAGCACTGTCAGAATCAGCAATAACATTTGAGGCAAACACTGAGTACGACACTCTCCAACTTCATTCTTTCTGTAAAATAAAATAAAACAGTCACTGCAACTGCATTTTTGGTCGGAAACTAATGCATGCCTTGCTGTCAATGCCCTTATCCTGTGAATTATTGGGAATAAAAGGCCAGGAACTTGCTTCCAGGGAAAACTTATTATGAAGAGAAAAGTTCATTTTTGCATGAACTATGCATCTTGTAGATAGTTCCATGAGTGCCTCACTTGGGATTACACATATTCTGTCTGTTTGCTGGTAAGGTTTACGGGTGGATGTAGGTAGAACTGTTGATAATCTGGAAAAGGCAAAAGACTAGGAATCTACACACAATTGAATTACACAAAATTAGATGTGCAGCACGGAATGGTTGCAAAATCCCTGAGAACATACGAAGGAGAAGGTTGTGTTAACTACTTGGTTCATAAAGAAAAAGGTGCTGTACAAAGCATTCTTTTTCACTTAGCTCCCAGTGTTATTGCTCCATTTGATAGAAATGCGTTCGTTTGGCTGTATCATTAGAGGGTGCAGTTTACAGACAGGCCCAGTTGTGGTGTCATTTTCGACTGTCAGCTGGATGGACTAAAACGAGCAAGTGTTCTTTTCATTCGTTCAGGAAACAGTGAGATTACATAAGTCAATAAGCTTTGTATTGCCCATACGGAGCTGAGATTGTGTCGATGATCCACTGCAGTCTCTGCTCTTGCAGAGACACCCATAGTGCTTTTGAGAAGGTCGGTCAAAGACTGTGTCCTTCAGGAATGAACAACACTGCAGGAGAAGCGATATAACTCCAAGTCAAGACGACGAGGAGCTTGGAAATAATTTGAATATAGGCCTGTTCCCATGCATCAACTGACCCATCATTCTCAATTGTAGAGGTCATTTGTAAACCCATATCAGTGTAACATGTTTAATGAGAAGAAAGGACACAAGAACATGATAGTAAAGCAGGGGTTTTGTGCCTCTGGTTGGTTGCATGCTTGGTTTCTGATGCAGAGGGAACAGCGTGTGTTCAATTCCCATGGTAAGTTTGCGTTTACAGTCAGGGAAAATGCAATCGAGAATCTGGTGGTCTGAAAGAAGAAAAAAAAGAGAACTGAAAGGAAAGACAATTGAAATATAGGAATTACACAACCAAGACAGGATGTATGCCATTTGGGGACCAGAGATATAAGGTGAGGTTTATGGAAATTCTCGCCACAGCGTTCCAAGTTGAATGTTTTGAGGGAGCTTCCAGTTGGGACGGAGAATTCTAAATGTGACCCTCTTAATTAGCATCGTGGAAGTGGCGTGCAGTAAACGCTAAAAAGCCAGAGACACCAACTGGAAGCGTGGTCACAGACAATACAAAGAACATTTGTACAGTGAGTAGTAAACAACGAACATTCGTTGTTGACTCGGTAATGACCGGGATCTGATTTTCCAATGACATTTGACATTTTGCAAGGGCTGGAGACTCGCAATATGAGTTGGAATGGACCATTTGCAGTAATGCTTATTGTTGTATCATAACTCTAAACCTAACTCTGTCGCTTTACTAATACAAATTTATTTTCTCCTGTCAAAAACACAGAGGACAGCAATCATTTACAGACATGCAGTCACAGAGTCATGTAACATGGAAACTTCAGCCCAATTGTTACATGCTAACAAGGCTTCCTGAACTGAGCTAGTCCTATTTTCCGGCGTTTGGCCCATATCCCTTTGAAACCTTTGTTATCTATGCATCTGGGAGAAAGTGAGGACTGCAGATGCTGGAGATCAGAGCGGAAAATGTATTGCTGGAAAAACGCAGCAGTTAGGCAGCATCCAAGGAGCTGGAGAATCGACGTTTCGGGCATGAGCCCTTCCTGAAGAAGGGCTCATGCCCGAAACGTCGATTCTCCTGCTTCTTGGATGCTGCCTGACCTGCTGCGCTTTTCCAGCAGCACATTTTCAGCCCGGTATCTATGCATCTGTCCAAATTCCGTTTAAATGTTGGAAGTATACCTACATTTACCACTTCCTCTGACAGCTCATTCGATCTATGCATCACCCTCTGTGTGGAAACGTTGCCCCTCAGGTCACTTTCAAATCTTTTTTTCTCTCACTCTAAACTTCTGCTCTCTTGTTTTGGACTACCGTACAGTGGGGAAAAACCTTGGCTATTCAGGTTTTAAATGCCACTCATGCTTTTATGATGTGGAGGTGCCAGTATTGGACTGGGTGGACAAGTTCAGAAGTCACACAACACCAAGTTGCAGCCCACTGGGGATATTTGAAATCACAAGCTTTCAAAGCGCTGCCCTTTCATCACGTGAAGTGATGAAGAGACAGTGCTCTGAAAGCCTGTGATTATAAATAGACCTGTATAACTATGCCTGGGCATCGTGTGACGTTTGACCATGACTTTATAGACTTTTATAGGATCACCCTTCAGCCTCATACGATCCAGATAGTAGCAGTCCGAACGTATCGACCCTCTCCTCATAACTCAAACCCTGCTGCCTCGGGAACATCCTAATAGATTCTTCTTGCACTCCTTCCATTTTAATGACATCTTTCCTGTCGGACGACCAAAAATGTACACAGTACTCCAACTGTGGTCTCACCGGTTATGTATGCATCCATAACATGAAATCACAATCTCCTGTAATCAGTGCTCTGACTGATGAAGGCAAGTGGGGCCTTCTTCACCAACCAGTCTACCTGTGATACAACTTTCAAGAAAATATGGATCTGCGTTCTTAGGTGTCTCTGTCAACATGCCCCGGTCCTTCCAACAATTCTTGCTCAGGTTTGGCTTAAGAAAAGGCATCACTTCACATTTAAGTAATTAAACTCCACCTGCCATTCCTCGTCTCATTGGCCCGGTTATCCTCGTCGGGAATCTTCTTGATTGTGCATTATATTGCCAATTTTGGAGTTTTGCACCAAATCACGAACGATGCGTCCGATTTTCTCAACTAAAACGTTTACTTAAATGACGTGAAACGACCCGTCTTTTCACCCCTCCAAAGATCTTAATCAAATTAGTGAGACACGATTTCCCACGTGCAAAGTCATGCTGAGTGTCTCTCATCATTCCTTGCCTTTCCAAATGCATGTGGCTATTTTCTCTCGGAATCCACTCGAGCAACATGTCCACCACTGACGTCAGGATTACTGTTGTATGGTTCCCTGGCTTTTCCTTAACGACTTTCTTAAATCAAGCATAATACTTGGACCCTTCAGTCATTTTAGCAGTTCACCCGTGGTTGTCCATGTTACAGATATGTCTTCTTGAGGTACAACCACTCGTCTGAGCCCCCAGTCTGAACTACAACCTCTATTACCACCCTCTGTCAACTTGCCAAAAGCCAATTTTTCTCATTTGCTAGCTTTCCCTTCATTCCCTTTGTTTTCATGGTATTATCTCGTCTTCCGTTTGCAACCATGTTAAAGGCCTTGCCAATATCCATGTGCATAATGTTTGTTAGTCTACCTTCATCTACTGTCTTGGTCACCCCTCCAAACCTTTCAATCAAATTAGTGAAACACGATTTCCCACGTGCAATCTCATGCTGGGTGTCCCTCATGAATCCTTGCCTTTCCCAAAGCATGTGCATCTTTACTCTCGGAATCCCTTCGAACAACATGTCCACCACTGACGTCAGGCTTACTGTTATATAGTTCCTTGGCATATCCTTACAGTCTTTCTTAAATAATAGCATAATACTTGGACCATTCAGTCTTTTAGCAGTTTTGCCGTGGTTGTCCATATCAAAGATCATTCCTAGTCTCCCACAATATACCTAAGCATGTCCCGGGGGTTCGTCTATATTTATACATTTTAAGGCCTTCAGCATCTCCTCGTCAGTGATGTGGACTCTTCTCAAGAGATCAGTATTAATTTCGCTGAGTTGATCGCTTCCATGTCTGCCTGCGTTCTGACACAAAATATTCGTTTGGGATCTCACACAATACATTTCACATATGTCTTTTCACACATACATTTGACCCTTTCTTTAAGTGGCCCTATTCCCTCTCCAGTTACTCTTTCGACTTTAATATACGTGCAAAATCTCTTTGGATTCTCCTTAATCTAAAGTGCCAAATCTATCTCCTGTCTTCTTTATGCTGTGCTCATTTTCTTCTTAAGTATGCCCCGACAACTCTCTACACTCACTGATTCACTGATCTCAGTGAAATATGCCTCTTGCTTTTTTCTTGACCAGAGCGTCGACATCTCTCTTCAGTCAGCGTTCCCTACTCCTGTCAGCTGTGCCCTTCACTCTCACAGGTGCATGTTGTCTCTGAGGTCTCGTTCTGTCACTTTTGAAAGCTTCCAATTTGCCAGACGCTCTTTTGCTTGCGATGAGCTCCACCCAATCAACTATTGAAAGTTTCTGTATCATAACATCAAAATTGGCCTTGCCTTGATTTAGAATTGAACTTGTGCATTAGTTCTATCATTTTCCATTACTATTTTACGAGTATAGAATTATAGTCACTGGTCCAAGAGTATTCATCCAATAACTTGCCTGATTTATTTCCCAAGAAGGAGTCAACTTTTGCCACTTCTCTGTACATCCATCTACATATTGATTAAGAAAACATTCTCCCTTTTAAAGTTAGCGTTGCTGCACCCGTATCAGTGACATGAGAGGATGAATAATAATCCATACGAATCACTCCATTGGCAGTTGAACAGATTCATAGCACCATACAACACATCGATAGACTAATCTGTCAGTTGTACATGCTCGCTGTCTACCTTGAAAGAGACATCGAATTTGTACCACTTTAAATCACTTTCACACTGATTATTTGATTTGCAAGCAATACTTTCTCTTGCTTTTTCAAGGTCATCGGTGTATCTGTTGCCAATACCTTAGGCAAATATCACCCATGCCAAAACAACATGCTATCTCAAACCAGAGCTAATGATTTTCGTTTTGTCTCTTGTTTTAAAGCAATTACCTTAAATTCATGCTTAGCTCATGATAGCATTGACAGAGAAAATGCATTTTTCCCATAACCAACCTATAATTTTGAATCTGTCAATTAAATATTCTCTGAAACTACAGAAATAAGACAATAGAAAGTGAAGTTGAAGGTAGGAAGGATATTGAAGAAGGTGTTTGCTATGCGTCGCTTTATTGGTCATTCAATTCAGTATTGAGTTGAGAGGTCATGTTGTAGATGTACACAACATTGACTAATCGAGTTCTGGAGGACTATCCACAATTCTGGTCTCAATGCTGTAGGAAGGATGTTGTGAAATCTGAAAGTGTTCAGCGAAGATGTACAAGGAATTTGCAATGATTGGAGGCCTTGAGCTATCGGAAGAGTTTGAATATGCTGGGGTTATTTCCCTTGGAACATTAGAGGCTTAGGGCTGAGAATATAGAGGTGTATAAAATAGTGAAGCGCATTGGGTAGGGTGAATAGACAAAGTATTTTATAAGGTTTGGGGTGACCAAAAGTAGAGGGCATGCTTTTAAGGTCAGAAAGGAAAGATTTGAAAAGAACAAATGGGGAACAGGTTCACTCAAAGGGTGGTGCATATGTGGAATGTGCTCCAGAGGAAGTGATGGAGACTTGCACATTTGCAACGTTTAAAGGGCATCTGGATATTCATATGAATAGGACGCGTTTAGTGGGATAGGGGCATAATGTTGGCAATGAGCACGGGATTCACTAAGGATATCTAATCAGGACGGACAAGTTGGGCGAAGGGTCTGTTCCAGTGCTGTACATCTCTATGATTCCATAATTCTTATAGTAGTATTGTACAATGTAGTTATGTTTTTTCTACCTTTCTTGAATATTTAGAATCCTTCATAACTGTGGCAAATTCAATAAAAGTGACTCTATCAATCGCAGGCTTTATAATGGCAAAGGCTGAGCACTGACACAAAACAGATCTCAGATTGATTCAGTGATTTGTGAAGAATGACCATGTCTTCATAGTACATTTTTCTCAGTTTCTCTTTTAGCCAGGCCAAAGGTCTTGCATATTTTTCTTGGAGAAATTGAAGTGTCCTGTCCCTTCACAGATTTGCTTATGAAACCTCAAGATTCATATTCTTTGAAATTCATTTGCAAAATATTCACAAAGAAAATAAAATAAACTGTCATTCGTGTCGTAGAGCAATATTTGTATGTTTTATTGAGTTTGCTCTCGATGACCACACATATGTTTTCGAATATGTCAACCATGATATCATTACGTTGCAGAGCTTGACATCTGCTCTCCACTGTTCACCTCCTTCACGTTTACAATGTAAAACCTGGAGCAGAGTTAGGCCATTCAGCCTATCTACGCTGTTTTGCTATTCAATGAAATCATGCCTGATCTGATAAACCTGGACTTCAATTTCCTGACTTTTCCTTTCACCAATCGATTCCTTTACTGAGCAAAAATCTATCCGTCACTGCCTTGAATATTGTAAATAACCCAGCATCGACTGCCCTCTGTGATTTGCAATTCCACAGATTCAGAATCTTTTGACAGAACAAATACCTCTCCACATCCACGTTAAATAGACGATCAAAGGAAAACAAACTCTTCAGATCTCCTGCGGATTACAATTGGTTTGATAAGATGGCCTCTCATTCTTCTCAACTGCAATAAGGACAGGCCCAATCTTTTCATTATATTTATTTAACAACACTTCATATCCGAGATCAGCCAAATGAAGCTTCTCTGGGAGCTATCCAATGGCAAAACACCTTTCTGTAGATAAGGGGACAAACGCTGTTCACGGTTTACCAGCCATTATTTGATTATTTCCTTTTATAGCTTTAGAAGGCATCCTTCCACAGCTCCAAAGGAAGATGACCAAATATGTGAATTTATTTGGAGGTATCGAAACTTTTCAAGTGAGACAGGTTTTGCCCCCCAATTTACATAATGACCTACTTAAGGAAAGAAGAATTGAGAAGTTAGTCATTCACACACCTTACTTAAAAATAACGACTAACTAATTATAATGTATGCTGTCATCATTTCAGCTGAATTCCAGATAATGTGCGAGTGGTTGTTCTTTGTGCTATTGTAGCAATTGATCAAATGGGGAGTCAATGATCTCGACCAAAACTGGCGTCACTGAGAATCACGTGAAAAATCCATGCTGGCTCGCGGCACTCCTACCAAATGGAAAATGTTTGGAGTTGTTGGAGATCAGTAATCTCAGCGCCAGAACATCTCTGCTGAAGATCTTCGGGGAATGATCTTGGCTGAGCTACCGTTATCCGTTTCATCAATGACCTCACTATACCATAAGGTCAGGAGCAGAGATACTCACTGATGATTGCACAACGTTGAGCACCATTCATGACTCTTCAAATACTGAAGGAGTCCATGTCTAAATGTACCAAAATCTGGATCCACAGCACGTTTTCGACTGACAATTGTCAGCGAAAATCCCTGCCACTCTAATACCAGGCATTGATTATCACCAACAACATTGCCCGGAGATATCAATTGGTATTAACTTTATAGGATCACCCAGTGTCGACAACCTGATTGTCACCATTGACCAGAACCTGAACCGCTCTAGTCATATAAGTACAGTCGCAACAAAAAGTGGTCAGAGGCTAGAAATCTGATTCACTAACTATAGGATGGTGCGTTGCCTCCTGGAAGGAATGATGTGGCTGCGGAATTCCTTCTCGGCAAGATGGCACTAAATGATGACACTGTCCGCATTGGTACCAACAACATTGTCAGAAAAGATAATGGGGTCCTCAGGACAGATTTCCACGAGTTAAGAATGAAATTGAAAGACAGATTCTCAAAGGCAGTAATCTTAGGATTTCTCTCTGCCACATACCAGTGTGTATAAGAAAAGAATGATTGATTCTATTAAAATGTCTTTGAAGAGCAGGTGTCGGAAAAGGCGTATTGGATTTCTGAGGATTTAGAATCTGTGCTGCAGCAGGTTGGGTCGGTGATATCTGAACCTACTACATCTTCACTGGTCAGTCTTCTCAGACGCTGGAGATCAGGGTCGAGGTGTGTGGTGCTGGAGAAGCACAGCATGTCCAGCAGCATCAGAGGAGCAGGAGGGTCGGTTATTCGAATATGAGCTCTTAATCAGATGAAGTGATCAAGCTCAAAACGTAGACTCTCCTGTCCCTGGATTCTGCCTGACCAGCTGCTCATTTGCAGCACCACACTTTCTGAATATTTCAGTTTCTGTGTAATTGTAACTCACAGAGTGTTGGCAGATGGATAATTCAGTGACTGCAAAACCATTGGGTGTGAAGTGATGATAGCCAGGCGAACATTGGATGGATCTCAGACCATTTGAAGTTGACCAACAGTTTTGGCAAAGTCAGTGAAAATGTGATGTGATAACTGAGTCAGTGATGAATGAGGCAGAGGTGCAATTTCGACAAGAAAATGTTTATACAACGCAATATATATGACACAGGCACAAGTATGTGATATATGTCTACGGACATTTCTCTCTCTCTCTCTGTGTGTATATATATATATATATATATATATATATATATATATATCTATATCTATCTATCTCCTCACTTCAGTCTACTACAGAGACTGTATGGTTGGTACCTTAAATCCATTGACTTATGCTGAAATAGAGTCATCGAGGCCAACAGCACAGTAAAAGTCCAGTTCCTCCATCTTGGGAACAAGTGTGGCTTATCCATCGTTACTCTCCCTCAACGGCAATAACATCTTTCCAGTGATAAGGATTCAAACATTCATACAATGCTCCAGCTAACAAATATGCTTTACAAATGAGGCAACATTTCATTACTCCTGCAATCAAATCATCTTGTGATGAAAGCTAAAATTCTATCAATTTTTCTAATTGTTTGCTGCAAGCAGATGTTAGCCTTCAATGCAGAATTGAGAACGGCGCCCAAAACCTTTTGCTTTTCTTCATTTTCCAAGCTTTCATATTTTGGCAAATATTATGTACATAATGTCTTTCCACAATAGTGCGTAATCTCTCATTTTCCCAGGATATTTTTAATCTGCCATGATCTGATCATTGTTTTAACATGAATTATCATTAGCTTTTGGGCGATTTTACTTCATTTTTCCAGGGACCAGATCAGGTGTTTTGTGTGCATGGTTCTTTTGACCTTTTCTGGATATTTTCATTTCTATCTCTGTGAAATTCTCGGTTTCATGTTTTTTGATCTGACAGAAAAAAAAATCCCCTAACATTGTAAATATGAATTCCAGGAAAAAGAAAACTTCATTCATGTTATATAGGGGTGCTGATCTGATTAGCCATTTCAGACCATCTGCATCTTCGTGGAGATACCAGCGTGATATCGACAATTTGCACCTTTCCCGATTTCCTGTACGCTGTTTTTCTCAGTCTACCCATTCCAATTGTACATGGTTGAGTATAATCTTGACTGGAGACAACTACTTTAATCAAGAGTCTGGAACCTGCTTTAGGCCGACAGGTTCACTCTTAATTTTCCATAGTTTTTCCTTTTGGATTTTTAAGAAATAATATTCAATAAGTATAGATGCCTCAAAACTATGATTACCTGACGCAGATGCGTACTTCCATCAGTGCAGAGCAGTAGTTCTTTGTTCAATAGGGAGGAACAACTGTAAATCTGTCGATAATGTTTGCATCTCTGAAGACAAACAACTATTGAGAATATGTATGTTATCACTGAAACCTCGCAAAATATTGTCATCTTCAAGAATTCAGAATACAAATCAATTTCTGCACTATGAACTTTGATCATCCATCTGTGAGGTTTCGATAAATTGTAACATGTATCTGTATAATGCAGATTATTGTGTTGATTAATATTTTTAATTTAAATTCAATGTTGTGCCGTGCCATTTATTTCTAATACTTATAGGAATTTGTCAAGATTAATTTTGATTGCCATCAATCTCCTAAAGCTGATGCGTGTACACTTACGCAATTAATGAATGATGTTGATTTTCATTGAACTCCGAAACACCTCGCTGAGTTCTTTTTGTTTTCAAAGTGTGTTTTATAGGAAAACATAGCAGAACTGCCATGTCTCTCAAGCTGGTTTCTAACGCATCTCTTAATTTACTTGATGTCAACGATCCATTGCTTTGAGAGCAATATCTGACTGAGTCACTGAGATGAAGTCTGAAATAGTGGAATCTGGTGGAACTAGATTTCTTAAGACTATCTGTAACTAATAACTGTCAAGCAGATTGCAATTGACTTAAAATGAACTTAGTGCGAGGGACAGAATATAAAACAACTTTGTGGCATCATGAAATATTTGAAAGTACTGGATACAGCAAAGGCTATTGTTTCCGCCATTGTCCACACAGTCGTTACAAATTTAAATGCTCCTTATCTTTCCAGTACAAGCTCCTCCAGTACAACTAAAATGCTGTCAGCTTCCAGTGACACAGTTCCCTTCCCAGATGTACTCTGTCCAGGGATACATGGCAAAAACAAAAACAGAAAATAGCACCACAGTTGAAAAAAAACAGGGCAATAAAATGTCGCAATTTAAAATAGCATGTTCTCAGGATCTCCGCTTGCAACTTCATTGCAATTGTACCTCAAATATGAAACTATGTGGGCCATCTATTTCAGTTTCTCGTTGTGTATATCTCCCAGGATTGTTCGTAACGGGGGAATTTAGTGATTCTAATGCTACCAAGTGGTGATAGCAAGGTCCTTTTGTGTTGCTGATGGTTATTGGCTGAGCATGTGAAGTGCTACTATTTTCCATTTTCGAGCCTAACTGGGCATTATCTTGGTCGTGCTGCATTTGCCCACATATTTCTTCAGTTTCTGCGGAGTTGTAAATTTTTCTGAATGTCGCGCCTTCTTCAGCGAACATCACATTTCTGATCTGAAGATGATTAATGAAGCAGCGGAAGATGATTGAATATATGACATTACTTTGATTAATTCCGGCAGAGATGTATTGGAATATCTGATTTCCAATAGCTACAGCCATCCTACTTTGTAATCAGTATGACTCAAACCAGTGAAGAGTTTTGATTCCCATCGATTTCAGTTTTGTGACGGCTTCTTCATTCTACACGCCATCAAATGTGGCCTTGATATGAATTAAATTTATTGTCACGTATGCCGAGGCACAGTGAAAAGCTTTCCCTTGCGATCAATACAGGGAGATCACAGAGTCACGTGGCATAGATAGTAAATAAGAGGTAAACCTTTACAGGCCAGTGTTAGGAGTTTAGTGAGTGCATTCAGTATCCTAACAACAGTAGGGTAGGAAGTGTTACAAAACCGGCTGGTGTGAGTGTTCAGGCTTCTGTACGTTCTCCCCGACAATACAGGTTGTAGAAAAAAACATTGACAGGGTGGGATAGATCTTTAAGAATGCTAGCGGCTTTTCCTTGACAGCAGGCCTGGGAGATGGATTTTATAGATGGGAGGTTGGCCTTTCTGTTTGGCTGGGCCGAGTTCATCACTCTCTATAACCATCTCCAATCTTGAACGGTACAGTTGCCAGACCAGGTCGTGATATATCCAGACATAATGCTCCCCATGGTGTACCTATAGAAGGTGGCAAGGGTATTCGCCATCATGTCAAAGTTTTTCCGCTGCCTGTGGAAGAAGAGACGTTGTTGGACCATTGTAACCATTGCATCCACAAGAAAGCTTGTTGTCGATGTCCACTCCCAGGAACTTGACACTCTCCACTCGTTCCATCTCTCTGCTGTTAATGTGTTGCTGGGCATGGGTAACGTCCGCCAAAAGTCAATAATGAGTTCCTTGATTTTGCTATCATTGAGAGCGAGGTTGTTCTGAGTGTACCATTTTTCCAGGTCTTCCACCTCCGGTCTGCAGTCTGTTTCATCACCATCTGAGATTCGAGCAGAAGGTCTGACACTTCTGCTTCACCTCTGGAATTGAGTTCATTTGTCCACATTTGAACTAAAACGGCACTGATGTCAAGATCTAAGCAGCCTTGGCAGGTGTCATAGTTACTGCAAAGCAATTAGTTCTTTATAACACTGTTGAAGAGCCATACCATCACTTTGCGAGTTCTCGAGATGTAATGTTGTGGAAACATTGTTCAGAGTGGAAATAGCGAGGCAATGTTCGTCATTGCTGTTTCAATGGCATGATTGCAGCTTTACCAGGACAACTTGGCGCGATGGACAACAGGTTTTGCAAAACAAACATTGAGTACATTCGGAGGAAATTTGTACGTTCTCACTGAATTATGCGGAGTCTCCAAACATTTGATAGTATGACCAAGAATGAATCGAAACTGAAGACTGACATCTTTGAATTCTCGTGCCTCGGCAGAAGCAGAAATGTAAGAAGAAATCTGGCCACCTTCTCAAGTACAACAAGGAATGGGCAGTAAGTGCTAGCTCAACCGTGATATACATATCCCATGAATTAACCATTTTTGTTAAAAAAGCAGTATGCTAATTTTCAATGCACGTATTTACTTTGACAGAAAGAGATAGGGTGTGCTTGGGATGAAATAAATCATAAGTTTCCTTCCAAACTTGGTGTAATATCATGTTCTCCACGCATTTTAAGAAGCTGCAATGGAATTTGCTGACAGAAATGTGGGGGTTTCTCCTTACAGTATGGAGTTATTCAAGAAGATGCCTGCCTGTTATCTTCTCAGGAATAATTTGGAACTGTAACCAAAACAGGACGAACCATTCTCGGCTCTTTTGCAAATTGTGAGTTCAAATATCAATTAAAAAAAGATCTAAAATAGGTTACGTTGCCCATGTGCAGCTCGTGATAACTGAGGTGCATTCTCCCAGTTAGATGTTGTTTTGTGGCAAATTCTAAGTTTTTATAAATCGAAAAGATTGTTCTGGACGGTAACTGATGTAAGGAACTTTAGTTATTGATTTTACGGGAGCGGGAAGTTAAAGGCAATAAGAGACCAAGAAATGAGCTAGCTCCTACTTTTAGTTTCTTAAGATACAGAAACATTGAGCCATTTGTGGCATCGCGGCGAACTCAACAGTGTGTTGTGGTGAACACTGCAACTATTGATTGGCTGAACTGAAGTCAGTGTTTATGTTTAGAAAAGCTAAACATTTTAATCCGTGTCCACGTATTTGGTGGACTGCAGTTGTTTGTTTTGTTTAATTGTGGTCTCACATAAACTATATCAAGTTGTGTGCATGAAATAATGAGGGTCATTAAACCTGCAACAGAACTTACATTTATTTAAGTGTTCCCCTGTCTCGTGCTGGCTACAGAGCTTCACAAACAACGAGCATTTTGTAGGAACTGCTATGAAAAATATATCATAGATGCATTGTTTTAGTCTTGAAAACTAATTCTAAATATTATTGTCTGATACATTTGCTTATGCATGCTATGTTTCATATTCGACAGGCACTACCAGAATTGTTAATGCATTCAAATTAACTCCCACTCTGGCATTATTAGGAATGTTAACCGTGACTGTAAGACTATCAATTGAAAGGAGAAAATGTCAATGAACAAAAAAAAATGAAAGAACTGCGAAAGCTGGATATCCAAAACAAAAGTAGAAATAGCTCGAAAGTTTCACCAGGTGTGGCAGCTTCTGTGTTCAGAAATCAGATTTTGTGTTTCGAATTCTGTGACACTTATTTACGACCAGACTTGCTGAGATTTTCAAGCATACTTTGTTTGTGTTTGTGTTATGGACTCGGCTAGACCACTCATAACATTCGTAAGCAGGCAGCACAGACCATGACTATGCAATTTGTTTCGATATGTATACAGTGAAACTTACCCGGAGTAAGTTAGCTACTTTGACTACAAGGTTTTAAAACAGAGAGAAATTTATTCCCAAAATTAAGGAATTTGACACAAAGAAAAGAGCAAAGAATGTTTACTAAAACCAGTCACTCCAAGCTACATTAATTATGATGTTGTGAATGTACACTTCAGCCCAATAAACAAACTCCTTCAACACAGTAAAATGAAACAAAGCTTACAGGTGGAGGTTAGAAGGAGAAAAGGAGAAAACGCTTAGCAGCATTTCTTCACAGAGTCCACAGGTGAACTCACTAATTCGCTCCGGACTGAACTGTTCAGCTCGAGCAGATTGAGCGAGAGCACGTCCCGTTGGGCTATGCAGGTTATTTCTAAAACATGAACATTTGGCCTGAAGTCTCATCTGTTCATGCACAAACAAAAGGCCTCTCAATACCCTTTAACCTCTGTACCAAACCAATCTAATCTGAGCCTGGAGCTGTTAACGACCACTTTGCAAAAAATTGGACAAAATATCATTGAGAAAAGGAACCACATTTAGAAAAGCTTTATGACATTTGGAAGGGAGACTCCACAGTATGTCGCTAGGATTGAAGTATTTTACCTATGAAGACAGGTAGGACAATCTGTATTCTTTACACAGAGGATACTGGGGTGGGGGGTGGGGGGAAGCAAATTGAGATGTAAGAGATTATGATGGCCATATGTAAAGTAGATAGGAGCAGCGTTTCACTTCGTCTGAAGATTCACTAACAAGGAAGCACATAATTAAATTATAATTAAATTTAAAGACATCAAGTTGGATGAGAATACAGGAAAGAAAAACTGACCAGAGTATGGTAATTATCTGGAATACATACCTTGGAAGTTTAGGAGAGCTGAAAAACTTGAAAATCGTAAAAGAGTATTTTTATGGACATTTGAAATATCATACGATCTTCAGACCTTAACAGAAAGAACAGGATGACGTAATTTAGCCAAGCAATAGCTCTATTATTCAATAGGGATTGATTCATTTCTTACCCTTTCATTGTCCTGCCTTCTTTTTCTATTATTTGATGCCATTACAGATTAACAACGGACCTGCACTGTCTTAAATACAGTCAAGGGCTTGATGTCCACAGCTTTCTATGGCAATAAATTCCACAGATTCAACACTCTCTCGCTTTTGAAACACCTCTATTCATTTTGAATTTACGACCTGGGATCCTCGGTCTCCTCCAAGTGAAAACATCTTGTACACGTCCGCTCTGCGAAACAACTCAGTATTCTGTAAGTTTCATTCAGATTCCTCGCCCCTCATCCTTTTAAACTTCATTGAGTCTGGACTGAGAATCCTCAAATGCTTCTCACCTGACAAGCCCTGCGCTCCCATGATCATTCTTGTGAACCTCCTGTGGAACACCTTCAAGAGCAGTGCATCCATTTTTCAGGTACAGCACCGAAAACAGCTCACAAAATTTCAAATGCATGTCTGACCACAGCCAACTCTAACCTAAGAACTACATCCCTACACTTGTCGTCTTTCTCTATTAAAATGCATGCTAATTTTGCAATTGCCTTTTAAACTGACAACGGAATCTGCATCGAAACTTAACACAATCCTGAACCAGTACTCCTTGTGTTTCTGATTTCCAAATCATTTAGAAAACAGTCTGTGCCTCTATTCCTCCTGCTAATGTTCATAAACTTACTTTTCCACATTTATTACATCTGCCAATTCTTTGCTCACTCTCCTCCCTGATCAAACTGTCCCTCCCTTGCCTTTTTATGATCTGCAAATAAAACAACAGTGCTGTGGGTCTTTTCTTCCAGAACGTTAAAACATAGCATTAATTATTATTAACCAAATACTGACACTCGCAGACCTCCACGAGTCAGTGTTTTCCATCAAAAAAGAAAGGTTCAATTACTGGGAAGTGGTACTAATGTAGAAAGTATCTGCTGACCTGATGGGCTGAAGGGCATCTTCTATGTTGCGTGACCCTTTCACTGTTGTGGTCCCTCCAGAATAAGGGGACAGTTATCAAATTTTGCTTTTTTTTATTTTTGTGTTCATGATCTTCAGATTTATACATGGCTCCCATTGGCTCCAATATTGTGAGGGCTAATTGATGCTACCCTCCTTCAAATGTCTCCTTGACATGAAGGGCAGTCAATCCCACCTCATCGCTGATATTCAGATTCTATACTTAATTTTTTGATTGTTGCTGTAATTTGATCAACAACCCACTGATTCTGGCTGAACTGAAAGTGAGCGTCAATGAGCAACTTATTGCACGGCACGTGCTGTTTTTCACTACTTTTGATGAGTGTTTTTTTTCACTTCCAATCATCTAGATTAAGCCGATTTGCCAGTAATTAGAGGATTCGATGTGTTCTACCTTTTCTGAAAATGACATAACTCAGCAGTTCTCAATATCTTCGAGCAAATTCCACCGTTTCAGCTGTACTGGAACAGTTGTTTCGGGTCATGGCAAAGTTCTCGAACTTTGGTCATCAATACTAGTGGCAGAACTTTATCAGTGGTTTTGTCGTGAATGGTGTCAGACTCCTTGCATGATGTCGGAGCTCGCTGATCCGGCACTAGGCACTTCATAGAATAATGTTATTCCAACTGTACGGAAGTGGTGATGGATTGGAAATTACTTTTTAAGGGGCCATTGTGAATATCTACAGTGTGTTGTGTCGACAATGCTCATCGCAGTTAATGATTATCACGAAAGGAAGCAGTAAATTTTTGTGCAATTTGGTGCTAATCGAACGACCTGCTCTCTCTACGAAAGTGTAAAACTCCTTGAGTATCTTCGGAGTTGACTGATCCAGGCTACTGACAGCAATCGAGTTGAGGACAAGTCTTTTCAGGTTCCACTGTCAACAGTTACCCTTTTTATTTTTGTTCATTCATGCGATTTGGAAGTCACTAACTGGGCCAGTGTTTATTTCCCGTTTCTAATTACTTTTAAGAATGTGCTGGTGAACATATTTCTTGAACTTTTGCAGTCCATTTAATGAAAGCACGAACTATATTTTTAAGGAGTGAGTTCCAGAAGTTTCACCGTGCGACATCAGAAAAATAGTGGTTTAGTTCCAGTTGTCGATGATAAGTGTCGTGGATGGGGACTTGCAGTTGGTAATGTGCGCATAAAAATGCAGTCGCTGTCATTCTGTATGGAATTAGCTGTAACATTGAAAGTTAGTGTGTAAAGCTCCTTGGAAAACTTAAATGATGCTTTTCGCAGAAAGTGCACACTGCAGTGACTGAGTATCATGAAAGAAAGTAGTAAATGCATTTGGAACCATTCAGGCGACCCCCCTTTGTCCTGGTCGATGCCAAACTCCATGAGTGATGTTGGAGTTGACTGACCTGGGCATATCAAGAATATTCTAGAGGAGGCAGACAATGCAGATAGAGGAAATTGGGCCAATCGAGTCTGCACAACCCACACGCAGGTCCATTCTCCACTGCATTCCCGTAATCCCATTAAGGTGCGTTACCACAGCAAATTCTCCTAACCTGCACATCTTCTAACACCACGGGGTCATATTTCACCATGGTCAATTAAGTAAACCACATATCTTTGGATTCTGGGTGATCCCACTGAGCTGCAAAGAGAACGTGTAAACTCTCCACTGGCAATCACCAAAAGTTGGAATCCAGCAAGATAGTTATCCCTGTATTGAATTTAATTGACTTAGCTTTATTGTCACATACGGCAAAATGAGTGCAGTGGGATGTTTGAAAATTGCCTCATAATGGCCACATCATCAGTACGTGATGATGATAATTAAATAAGTGCTCTAAAATAAGAAAAGAAAAATCTACCAGAAGCGTAAATATGCTACTAGCATTCTTTCATGCATACTTCTTTGAATGGGATTTGAACTCCTTTCCAGATGTTTAGTGTAGATTGGCAAAGCAGAATTATGAGATTGCAAGTTTTGCTGAAAGTTTTGCAATTCTCTGTTGATCACTGATGGCGCTTCATTCATCATCTTACCATCCTCCCGTGCTTGCTTCACCAGGGGAGACTAATGATTCATTGGTTGAGGAGGTAGCATATTTTAAATCAGATGCCATGAGACGTCATCAAGTTCAGGGTCAATGTTGTGGACTATTAGGTCAACTCTCTCCCGCCTGATTTTTCATTGTGTCATCAGATCTGTTGGTATGCCCTTGAAGTGGGAAATGAATAACTTCCAGATGGTGAAGGAGGTGTTTGGGGCATTATGTCGACGTACATGAAAATGTCATTCGCACGTTTGATTTAACTAAGAGACAGTGTTTCCAATTCTATCACTAATTCCAAGATACGAGGGATGAGGTAATGCAGATTCGACAGTGCTTGGTTTGCTGTTGTCGCTTCCTCTGCCTTAGTTCTTGCCATTTTGTCTGTTTGGTTTCTGTTGAGAACGTTCTCGAAGTGTGTGTTATAGAATGGTATGTTGGGCCATTGAGAAGTAAAGTTAAAATTCACTACGTCACTCAGAGTAATCAGAAATAAACAGCATTTTGGGCGGCACGGTGGCATAGTGGTTAGCATTGCTGCTTTAACAGCCTTAAAAACCTGGGTTCAATTCCTGCATCAGACGACTCACTGTGTGGAGTTTGCACATTCTCCCCGTGTCTGTGCAGGTTTTCTTTGGGTTCCGTGGGTTTCCTCCCACTGTCCAAAAATGTGCAGATTAGGTGAATTGGCCGTGCTTAATTGTCCATAATGTTGGAAGGGTGGGTCGTGCTTCAGCGGGTCGGTGTGGATTTGTTGGGACGAGAGGCTTGTTTCCAGACTGTAAGTAATCTAGACTTCTTATATTTTCCAATATGCCCACATTCCTTAACATCACAAAGGAAGTCTGGTTGTCTTCCATCCTAACAGCCTTAATTTCTTCTTAAAAGTTGTAGATCATCAACGTTTGTCGAGGAGGAAGACAGCTTAAAATGATTGAATTAATTATCTAGTCCTCCTTAAAAGCAAGATATACTTAAGGTCATCGGCAACAATTTAGGGAACAGCCAATCAAAACGTTCGGAGATTTTAAATAACTTAAATTACTCATAATATGAAACTGCTTGCGTCGGAAACAAATGTTTTCTTTCTCACTCAAATGCAGGATATACTGAAAACAAATGAAGTTCACCTTTGGGTTTAAATTATTCTGCTCAATACCAATGCTCAGAGATTGCTTTTGAGAAAGAGGCAGTCCATTGAAGAGTTCCTTAGATCTTAAGGACTTCAGAATACCATGTGAAGCAGCATGTTATTCATTTCGTAAAAGTGTTCCTTTAAAATTCTGTGAAAAGCGATTAAAGTTAGTTCATAAAAGATTTATTCCAAGTCGAGAACAGTTCACCTGAAAGCATGTCTCATTTCTTGACAATATTCAAAGATTTTGAATTGTATCGATGCTTTTGGCTATTCAGTTGTTCTCAAATTCTGATGGGCTTCTCATTCTACATTTATCTCGACAGGTGAACTAAATGTCACTAGTTGAGAACTTAACTGACGGTAAACATTCAGAAAATGTATGGAAAGCTGCATCAGTGAAGACCAGAGACCAGTGGCACGAATATCAGTGACTGCACCTTTATCACGATACAATCTCAATTATGCGATGGAAACTGCTTGTTTAGCTTGCAACTTAAATCTTGGTTCCTTATGTTTCAGTTTTCAATTGAATTCTACACAAATGCAAGAAACCATGAACTGGCGAAATTGCAAAGCATAAATCGACATAAACTGAGAAAAGATCAATGACTGCTCATATGATTAGCTCGGATCTCACAAGAGTGGGAGGGTTTCTGTTTCGGTCCGTTGTTAATGTCCAAGGTATTTACACGAAAATTAACGAGCAATGTTTTCCTACCTCTTTCAATGAACTCAAAGACACGAATCTCAGATCGTCAATTTCCCCAATATTCTTGAATTCCTTCGCAAGTGTATTCGGGTTTTCCTCTACGAGCAAAAAAAACACTGACGTAATTCAAAACGTTCATAGCAATACAATCTAAAACAAAATTTAGAATGAAAGTACACAATTCTTTGGGCGATAGTTATATCACAAAAAAATCTCCACACGATATTCTGTAGTTGAAGCTGTAGTCAAAGCTTTATGTTGGTGACAATGACATTAGTGGATCAGAACAGGGATTCTTCACGCAAGCATGCACATATAAAAATATACATTGGCAAGAAACAAAATTTTGTGTATTTTCCCTTACAAATGTATTGGAAGTCGCATCCACTGTGATTTTACTTGTCTAAGGACTCAGAATATGTGCTTTGCTTCAAACTTATGATCAGAATGCATGGATTATTCCGTCATCAGTTTGGGGTTAACATTGATCAATGTTTTACATGGCCTCTCCATTTAAATATAAACCGAAGAATTGTAGATGCACGGACGCTGAAAGGCAGAGAAACTCAGAAGATGTAGCAGCATCTGTCGATTAAAAACAAGAATTAATGTTGTGAGTCTGGAAATTCTTCGTCAGCTGTCATGTTTTGTCTATAATAACGCCAGTGTGAACCTTTGTGGTTGGTAAGTGAACACCCTGCGAAACAAAGGCGAAGGATGGAATGGAGAGAAAGTGATGGCTGCACCAGTGATGTTCTAGTCCCAAGAGTTAATTCAGAAGATAACTGTTGAAATAATGTTATCGGAAATAACATCAACATATTCGTGCAATAATGTCATTTGAAATATTCCAGAGGCACATTCTTGAAATAGTTATAAGGATTTAGAGTGAAAACATCACTTGGCATTATTATTTTATTAATACTCACATTTCATTCTTATGCCTTACGGTATGCAGTGCACGGCCAATTTTCAGCATGCTATCATTTTAAACCAAATAACCTTTCACTTATTTTCATGTTTAATCCCCCAGAAACACTATTAATTTCGCGTTTTTTAAAAAGAAAGCGACCATAATTAATAAAATGGAATATCAGAATGCAGTGTCCAGTAACTTTTGTTGAACATTTTAAATTATCACTCATTGAACTGGAAACTGATTGAAGCTACTCCCACGTGACAGCAGTAACACCCTTATGCACATTAACAGTAAGTGAAATTTAGTTTCTTCAAAATGTCAAACGCTCCACAAAAAATATGCTTTAGTGCTACATTTCTGATGCACTATCCTGTTAAAATTACAGGAAAGTGGATTTCCAAGCATGCTGGGCAGTCTGTCCTGCTCACAGTCAATCCAGTTATGTGAAAACAACAATGACGTATGAATATGTTAAAATAGTTTGAAATTAACAGAAAGAAATCAAACATTAAGCGGTTAAATATACTTGAAAAATTGTAGATTCAAGTGTCAGAATGCGCCACCTGATACAAAGTTTCAATACCTTGCCTCTTACTATTCACGTGGACTTGGATAATGCCCAGGATTCCCAAAGATTATTACTTTCGCTGGTTTCCACGACTTAATACATGACAAAATACAGGATTTCTGATTTAAACTTTTAGCTCTGAATGAAAAACTAGCATATTATCTTTCTGTCAAGATTAACTAAACGGAATTAAACTGATATCTAAGAGAAAGGGTAATATGTTGTGGTGTCATCAGTGTTCAGTGATTATTAATGGGTTAAGATTTAATTCAGGAACATCAATTTGCGTCATCTAATCACTGGTGTTTGTTAGTCAAGTAATATGGACGCCCAGGCACCGAAGAAAGTTGTTCAGATTTTTTGATCTTTTTATCCTAGAATTTTGATAAGACTTAACTTGTGTCTTACATCAATGACCAACCTTGGCTTTATATGGTGAAACCCTACCTCGCAAATATCTAGCGACTTCAGTTATGACTGTTCCCACAATTTACTGACATTTCAGAGAGATATCTCCTGATTTCACTGGCCCTAGTTGTGAAAATACTTTGACTCCTAAAAGGCCTAGCCATAAGTCTGCAATGATGGCAGCAAAACGACATATTTTTTCAAATTCTGCTGTGATAATTGTACCATTTAGTTCATTTCGTTTAAATCGATCCTCCCCCTCATATCATTCACAGAAGTCACACAATGTTTCTGGAGCAAGTTTCTCATAATTTATCTCGAAGCACAAGAATCAATTTTCCTCATATTTCTGAGCTACATCTCCAACTGGAAGAATTTATGAAACACTAAAAGTACAGTTTGGACAAAATTCTGGACAGCGAAAGAATCGCTTGGCCTGTATTATAGGCTCCTTGCTTTTTCTGCCAGCCATTTAATATACTACCCCTACGGTATGCAAGCAGGCCTTTCGGAGCAGCAAATCCATACCGATCTGTGAAGAATATTCCACCGGACCCACGCGCTACAGTATCCCTGCCACCCTGCAGTCCCCATGGCTAATCCACCTACACATTCTCGGATTGTGAAGAAAACCAGAATATCCGGAGATGAGTGTAGAATGAACAAACTCATCGCATTCAGTCATTGGACAGAAGTTGCAGTCGAAACCGGGTCCCTGGTGTAGTGACGTACAGTGCCAACCTTTCAGCCATCATCCCAGCTATTTATGAGTCAGAAATAATGTAGCCTCCGTTTCTTTGCCCCTTTACTACATCTGTCATAGTTTTTACCTATTGTCTCAATGTGTCTCTATCCATTGATCTTTGTTAATATTACACAACAAAGGGTGACACCCAAACGGTTTATGTATTGCTTCATTCGAGCAACATTCTTTGTCTTGAGCCCGGCCAGGTGACGTCATAACCGATCATTTCAGAAAATCTATCGATTCTGCTTGGTGCATCTCACTTTATCCATTCACAATAGAATCACAATTGTATGTCTCAATCAGTTTTTCTGCATTTTCTGGCTCCAGGCCCTCTCACAAATCCTGTCAATCATGTTCTCCTCCTGTGTGCTTGTTTCTCCCTCTCTTTGCGTGTTTTCTTCTTCATCTTTCCTCAGATTCATAACGATGGAAAATGTATGTTCAAAAGCTCGAGACAAGCCGATTAAGTTTTACATTAAGAGCGCAGAGTTCTTTCCTGCTCCCTGACTGTGGATATTCAACGGATATAACAGCACACAACGTTTGACAAATCATGCCTTGCTTCCGTCGGCCCAGGAAATGGACAATGAAATTTCAGTGTCAAAAACTTCTAAATAAAAAAAGTTAAAGGAATTACCAACCTGATTCTTTTCCGATGTTAGGAATGTTTCTTACCACTCCTTTCACCAAATTACTCCCGAACAGTCGGTGCACCATATTAATACAAGTTACGTTTGCAAGTTTTTTTTTCTTCGTCCATCTGTTTCCTCTCTATTTCCCTTCTCTCAAAAGTGAGGTCACCATGGAGATACTCATGCAGTATCTAGCCTTTCCATTATTGCTTCTTTAACTTCATGCAAGGAAACACAGCCATAGTTGATCCCGCCCACCTCCTGATGATGACTTGAATGCATGCAGAATTTTTTTGCTCCATTACCTTTAAAACAAATGATGACACCTTAACAGAAAAAAAAGTTTATTTTCCTTTGTCACTACAGACCATTGTTGGAAAGCGTGTGCTACAAACAAAATGTCAAAACTAACGCATTTTGAAATATATTGCACAAGTACGACCTGCTGTTTGATCATATGAACATTTTATTCAACCATTCGATGTCTTAACTAATGCAGAAACAAATTGTGATCAGAAAGCACATAAGATACCATCCTGAAGAAAATGAATTCAAGATCTGGAAACTAAATGTTTGACGTGCAATTGATCCTTATTTTGGAGCAGTTGGATGTTGCTGTTTACCATCAATCAACACAAATCCCTCTCCCAAGTTGATCTGTAATAAATTATCCATTTTATGGATTGCACTTTTAAAGGAGAAACCTGAAAATGTCAGGAATGTTTTCCTCTCTGGATATATCTATGCGCCAATCTGATTACTGTGATGTCAGGGCTGACATATGATTGAAGACTGGATCGATTCGGCTTATGTTCACTGGAGTTCAGAAGGTTGAAGAGTGCCATCAATAAAATCTCTGCATGTCTGATAGGAGTAGATAAGGTAATTGCAAAAAGAACGTTCGCAATGAGCAGCCATTACAGAGATTAAGGATAAGGGGTGGGACACTGAGAACAGAAAAGAGAAGAATTATATTCCAGAGAGTGTGATAAAGCTGTGGAATAATTTCTCAGGAAGTGCTGGAGTCCAAACATTGAAGGTTTTCAGGAAGGTGTTCATTATCGTTCTTCAGGATAAAGTGATCAAATATTCTGGAGAGAAAGTGGGACCAGACCACTGAGTTGGCTAACTGGCCATGATCATATTAAACAGACGAACATGTTTGAAAGAACCAGTCACCTATCGTTCTGCTCCTATTTTGTATATTTCAATCAAATGTTCTATTATCTGATCAATGAAAATGACAGTTTAAGTGTCTTTTTTAACAAATGTGATATTGGGATCACAAAAAATAACGTTGAAATGCCACTGTCATTACCACGAAAATCATTGTGATTAATTGATCGAATGTGGCTCAATGTAATAGAAATAGTCATTTCTGTTCATTTTAAGGAGCATGAAAATGAAGAAGCTCAACAGCGGGTTGATTTTGATGTTATTGATCAAATCACCCCGACAGATATTGTGCCCTGCAGTAGTTGTCCTCTATTCCACAAACTGGGAAATCCAGTCAACAATTTCTCTGCAACTTTCTGTTGCACAATTAAATAACAACAGCTCAAAAGCTATGAGGTCCCTGCATGAAATTCATCTGGTTGTTCATACATGAAATTATATCTCAGTTATCCAAATAACTGAAATTGGAATCAGCTTTCAATTGGTATAAGGCTATGAGATAACGCGAGGCAATTTTATGCATATGCTATAGAGAATTGTAGATGCAGGATGACACCAAGGTATGGCTTAGGGATTTACATCCTTCCTGAGATTGTGCAACATTGTGGGACTTGTTGGTATTTTCTGGAGCTATAATGAGACAGAATAATCACACTTCTCATTGCATAATGGAGGCTGAGAAACATGCCACAAGGCTGCAAAATATGTCAGGTATTACAGAGGCAAGGATTTAGATTAAATTCGTATTGACTGTCTGTTGACAGAACAGGCTGACCATCTGGGTTAAGTTAGCAAGCATACCAGACCATAAAATGACGACTGTGCTAAGTTGTTCAGTGGCCTTTTCACAGTTGATGGAAAATTATGGAATTATGAGATCACTTTGCGATTGTTACCATGTATGGGCGCGAATGTGAGGACTGCAGATGCTGGAGATTATAATCGAGTGTGTGGTGCTGTAAACGCACAGCAGGTCAGGCAGCATCCGAGGCACAAGAAGCCCTTCCTGATGAAGAATTTTTGCTCGAAACGTCGACTCTCCTACGTCTAAGATGCTGCCTGACTTGTTCCAAAGTATGACAGTCAGTCGACAGAGAAGTTATTTTCACAGTGAACTTAGAGAGAGTTGAGCACTGGTATTGTTATTCTGGACTGAAGGGAAGCAGGAATGTAACATCTGCTTAATTCTCATCTTCAGCTTCATCAAGGATATTCCTTGCACTGACAGGTCACAGTTCGTAATATTGGCTTATCATTGCAAAGTTAGCAGTACAAACTACCACTCCTCAGATTCTGAAACAGTGCTCTAACAAATAAAGAGCGACAATGACAAGATCCAGGTTTTGCACAAAAGTGGAGAGCAACAGACCAAACCATCAACCACCTTCAACAAGCGCTTGGGTCACAGAGGCCGACAATTGTACTACCAGCACGATGCAGTCACCAAGACTAATGACGACATTAATTTCCAAACTGGGAGACTCAAACAAAGATAATGGCAATGGCAGCAGATGCATAGCAACAGTGCCACCTACACGTTGTTTCTCAGCTGCACATGAACATGATATAGAACGGCATTCCCAGTCGTTATGTCAAAATTCTGGAACACGCTTTCAACAATACCGATAGGTGTTTTCACAAGAACCGAAGCGATTCAACAAAAGAGCTTGCCAGCACTTCCTTCTGGTAAATTAGAAATATTTTAATATTGAATGACCTAGCCAGTGATGCTAGCATCCAGAGAGGATTAAATTGGGGGTTGATTATAGAAATAGTATAGGGCTTTGGAAGTAGGTGGTAGCTTCAGGTCATTTACGGATTAAAACAGGGTAAATAAAAAGAAAGAGGTATATTTGAAAATGAGAGCAGTAAATAAGTACTCTGGCCTAACATAAATGAAACTCCGATGAAGGAAAGTATTAGTGAACTTGATTTGGTGTAAACAAAAGTCTGTAGAGGGAGCAGGGAAATGTAATTATCTTAAAGTATTACAGAATTAATGGGTGGACAGATTCAGGATAAAATGGATGCAGATTTGTAACTACAAAGGGTCACGTTATTAAGACATTTGGGTCCCTTCTGTTTGGTACATGGCAACAATAATACATATTTTCTCAGTCACTTTCGTTTTTTTCCCTGAGACTTGTGTAACCATGGAAACTCTTCACCACAGTAATCAGTGGCAGGCAGCTTTCCTGCACAGGCTCGTTGGCTTGCTGAAAATTGAAAATACCAAAAAGGAAGCGGTTCATCATTGTCTACACGCCCTTGTCGTTTAACGGTGGTCATTCTGAACTGAACTGCAGATTTTTGCGAGGTTTGTGTGGAATATTCATTTCTGTCAACTCCTGCAACCTGCTGTGTGTTTGGATATTGTATCCAGCATTTTGACAATGCCTGGAGTAGATCCTTCTCTAGGTTTTTACACAGCCTAGATTCAGATCAATACTGACGAAAAGAGATGCACAATAGCTATGGATAAAACACTGACAGCCCAAAAGAACCACAATTGATTTCTCTATCTTACAGCATGGCATTCGTCATATGATAAAAATGTTTTATAGATATTTCAATCAACCTGGTCGATATGTTTGGGCACACCTTTCGGGAAGGAGGCTTGCACCATACGTTATTGAGTGAAGATATAAAGAATGGGCGGTCTGAAATTGAATTTTATTCATATTATTTGAATCATTTTCCAGTTAGTGTCTCGACTTGAGTTTGTTATCTTTTCTTACAAATAACAATTATATTTTCGAATTAAGATGTGATCAATATCTTTCAACTTCTCAGAAATAGTGCAACTTCCGTGGTAAGCAGAGCTATCTGTGTTCTAATCATTAGAGAAAACAGCTCGACCAGACCAGTTTGCATGAAGACACTTACTGTCTGCATAGCTCCAAGGGCAATGTAATTATTCACCGTCTGTGTCTATTTCATTGACTATCTTAAAATGAGAAGGAATATTAGCAATAGTGTTTAAATTAATTTGTGTTAGTTTTTAAGTTCAATTCCACATTAATTGGAACATTGCACAAGACTACTGTTAACATGAAAAACTAAACGTTGAAACAAGAGGCCGATTGACAGCTGAAGCCATTGAACTCTTCTGTGGTTATTCGACGCATGAACTTATGTAACCATTTGAAATGAATAGGTGTTAACTTGACCTCACTGAAATCGATACACTTGGTCTTGAAATCTGTGTCTGTCATTATTAGGAGCCAGATGAGAGAGAATTAAAATTAGATAACGCCCAATTTCCAAAGCATGATTCCTGATTTCACTGTTATGTTTGTTCCTTCCAATTTAACAATTACGTTTGTCTGTTAATAGCAAAGAACAGCAGAACTTCACACAAAAATTTCACTTTGGGCATTATCAGTGCGCTAATATTTCACTTATTACGAGTTTATTGCTAGACGTATTCTGATTCCATTTTCTCACTATTTTTACACCCTTCTTGATTCAACATTATGTTTCACAACCTCAGACGACGAACAGCATAATTAATGCAGAAACTTATATTTCGCCATAATGTTTCTATTTTCTTTAAAGCCATTTACGTCATTTGGAGCTGATTTTTCTTCCTGCAATTTCAAACTACTGCGGCTGAATATTTGTCTCGTGTGCCTAACAATCCTCACTTTTTCAGTTTTGTCTTATTGCACAATCTAACCTCCAGTCACCACTGACACCTAACATTTCCTGGAGCATCCGTTTTGTTCCTCTCAATTTTCCTTTATTCACCGACTGAATACTGGATTCCGAATCATCAGATTCGACCGCATGATGTCTATTATCCATCTTCAGCACCTACGCCCCTCGGCCTCCCATACAGACCTTGTCCTTTTTTGCCTTTTGTTTGCTTTTCTCTCAATAGGCAACATCTGTTTCTGTCCCTTCACACATCAAATATATTCATTTTGCATCTCTATTTCTCTTTCACCATAATTAATAAATAGTTCGTTTTTGCACCAGGCCTCCACATCACCTGCTCTATCTGAAGATTCACCTCCATCAGCAGTATTACAGAAAACAAATATATTTTTCATACGAGAAATTACTGAATGGAACAGCTACCACACAAGAGTGGATGAGGTGAAATTTACAAGCTTTTTATTACAAGCAATATCGCAGGAAGAGAAATTGACTAGGCTGATACAGAACTGACAGACTGAACAGATAGATCGAGCGTTCTCTTCTTTAAGCAGTTGGCACAGGCCGTTTTGTAGGGGTGCAGTAATGTGGTGTGAATTACATTATAAACAACAGTAGAACACAATCAATGGGGGGGGGGGGGGTGGCAATCAGCCGCACGATAGCAGCAATCAGTCCGTGAATGAGTGAGGAGATTCCGATCCTCTGTGAGAGTCGGTGCAAATGTTTCTCATCCTGGCATCATATGTTATTTGTGGCCATACTGTTGGTTGTCAGGGAAGCGCATTTCCTCCCAGAATCACCCCTTTTGTATTATTTATAAGGGAATGATGAGCAGGGGGCAATGTCTCCACAGCTAGAGGGTGTGGTTGCCAGGCGGGGGGTGGGGTAGGGGTTCGGGATAGGAGGGATAGCCATTGGAGTCCACGTCCAAAGCAGCCCAGGGCCAGGGATGTTCTACTCGTGCATCTGGACCAGATGAGTTGTCAGGGGGCCCGCTGCTAGCAGGATCTAAGACAAGCGCAAACAGCATGTTCTGATGGCCATGATCAGCGCTTAATCACGGCAATGACAGCAATGAGGGCTATCAGTCTATGCAGTAGGCATTCACACCATGAGCACAGCCAGGATGTTGCCCTTCTCCACTGGTCCCTGTGTGACCCTGTAGGATGGCCGCAGCCTGTCGGATATACTGGGCCAGGTCACTCATATTGTCAGTTGGGTCGGGAATATATGTACAGCAGTCTGCACTGATGAGTGCAAGTGCCCCCTTTCATGGCCAGCAGGTAGTCAAGAGCCATTCTGTTGTGCAGAGCCACACTGCAAATGACAACAGCCTCTGCATTCAGCTGGGCATGAGCCATGGTGGAGCCATTGGCTGCTTCCTCTGAAGGGGTGGTGAGCTGCTGGGCTTCTATTTCCAGCCGCAGAGCTTTATAGGGGAATACAAAGATGGAGAGGGTTGTGTCGAGGGCAGTGAGTGTACGTTTGCTGCGAGGTATGGACTTTGTGTAAGGGAAGGACTGGGAATGGTAGACGAATAGCACCATGTGCCCAACAGAGCTGCTTCCAGAGAAGGACAGAAGAAGCCAAGGATAAATCTTGATGAAATGAGTTTCGTTATAGGTCCGCAGGTGGCGGGTCTGGGTTCCTGCAGTAGATAGTAAATATGGTGTTAGAGGTAGTCTTGTTGAGGATGCTGTGGTTTAGTATACTGCCCTCTGCTGCGGATTGGCGTGCCACAGAGGTGAGGAGTGAGGGAGGTGGTGCACTGCCTCAGCCAGCCTCCCATGCAGATGAATGGCTGCTTCTGAGGCAGATAGACATTGTGGTTGCCCACTGCTGAGTAGTCTCAGTAAGACGCAGGGCCGGAGGTTCGTGGGAGAAGTAGCAGGCGGAGTTGAGACTTGAATTTTATCTCACTGGTACCCCGCAGACCTCCAGCGGGCTGGACTATTAAACCCAGAGCTAGCCATATGCGGTTGTATGCTGGGTGTGATGACTTCGGGGGATCTGTCTCTTTCCAGCCACCATTCAGCCGTGTCTGAGGTGTGAAAAGGAATGGATTCCAAGGGAACGCTTCCACGGGAGTGGATGGGGACACCAGCGAAGTCCAGTAACGGGTCTGGTTGACTCTTCGGGCATAGACATGGTCAATATGTCAGAACATGTTGATCCGAAACTCAACACCACGTAGATGCCACGCTGCACGTACCCTGTCCCCAGGGATCCATGGTGTGATGGTCAGCATGAGGGAATGATGGTGGCTGCGGTGAGCAGCGGGATCCTTCCTTGACTATCGAAGCTGTCATCTGTGGTCCTTCTGGCTTGTCGTCCTGCTGGGGTGGGTGGAGCTGTCCTGTAGCGGCTTGCATGTATTCACTCGGGTCTTCCTTCCATTTTGACAGCTGTTCGGCTTTTCAAGAGGACTAGAAACGGCTCATTCCAACGAGGAGTGTGTGTGTGTGTGTGTGTGTGTGTGTGTGCGTGTGTGTGTGTGAGAGAGAGAGAACCTTTTTCCAGTGATTTTATCATAACATAATGCCCAGATTGGAATGTATGAAGTGGCACTCGCTGGGCAGTGCCGTTTTAACTAAATCCTGATGTAAATTCATGTATCCCGGTAAGTAATCCAGTAGAACCTCCTGTCTGAGGAGCACTGCTGTATTCATACTTTGGGGGCCTTGTCGCTATGCATAGGTGTCGCTCCCATAATCACTTCAAAAGGGTTGAGTCCCGTGGTGCGCTTCATCTGGCCACAAATGTTGTAGAGAGATAGTGGTAAGACATCGGGCCAGGTCAGGCCCGTGTCTTGTGTGATTTTGGGGAGTATAGTTTTGGGCATGCCATTCATCCATTCCACTATGTCTAATGACTCGAGTTTGTCGGGGATGTGGTGTTTCATGGCATTCTCAGCGCCTCGTAAATGCCAATAGTTAGTTTTGCCGTAAAGTGGGTCCCCCTGTCTGTATCGAGGTTGCCCAGGACCCAAATCTGTGAATCACATCGCGTAGCATTCGTGTGACTACAGTTCGTGCGTCATTCTTCTAAATGAGGAATGCTTCCACCCATTTTGAAAACATATCAATAATGACCAGGATGTATTTGATTATTTGTTTCGAGGTTATTTGGGCGAAGTTCATCTGCAAGTGGGTGAAGGGCCCCTGAGGAACACGCACATGGTCATACCTAGCCACAGGCTTCCCTGCATTGTTTTGCAAACAAATAACGGACCGTGGCATTAGGACATGGGCAGTGGCAGTGAACTCCAGTGTGCACCAGGATTGCTTGACAACGTGTAGCATGCCACCCTTGCCCGTGTAGCTGATGCTGTGGAATGCCAGGGCCAATGAATGCAGAAGTCCTCACGAACAGATAATGGGCCATCGGGGTGGAAAAACAGCCGTACAGAAGGTGACTGTTTAGCTCCAAGTCGGGCCCAGCTGTGCTTCTCTCCTGCAGCAATGTCTTGATCAGTTCGCACTGCTGCCATGGGGTGAAGGGATTCTAGTGGTGTCTCAGAGAGTTCAGGGCGCAATATGTCAACCTGCTGTACCAGGTCTAAACAGTCATGGTTGTCTGAAGGTGGGTTCTGGGTGAGGGGAAGGAGGGTGCAGGGATTCAAAATAGGGGCGTGCTGCAGGGAAACGTTGGCCTTGGATGGTAATGCGACCTCGTACCCAGTTCTCCAGGTGGTAGTAAGATCTTGGGTTGCTGCCGAATTGAGCAGCGGGGAGACCGAATATGGGGATCAAAACAGTGCATGGGTAATCAAGCACAATTGGGGTGGCCTTTTCACTGTTAATTTTGCGGTCGCCACAGCCCTCAAACATGCCAGTATTCCCCTTTGCACTGGTGGCAACTGTACAGAGTAAAAAGAAATCGGGCGCTGGGCATGGCGTGAAGCTGAGTCAAAATGCTTGGCGCAAACCCAACTGCAACATTAACGTATCGATAAAATGGCTGCATTTAGTTCGGGACCTCCAGAGCAGGAGAGGAGACGAGACATTGTTTTAAGACATTGAATGTGAGTTCCCATCTCGGGTGTCCAGTACATCTTCGCTGGCTATTTAAGTGAGGATGGCTCACGTGCGGGCATATCAATGACATTGTGGTCAGAAATCCAGTGCCTGCAACAGTTAATCATTCCCAGGAAAGCTTGTAGCTGAGTTCGTGTGGGAGGCAGAGGGAGCTTGGTAATGGCCGTTACCCGCTCCTTACACAACATTCTGAGACCATGCGAGAGGTTGTAACCCAAGGACTGAACTTTGTGCTGGCCAGCAGAGCTACATTTTCTCAACTGAGACACTGTGTCCTTCTTCTGCACACAGCGGAGCAAGGCAACAGTATCCTGCATTCATGAATCAGTAGAGGTGAAACCAAGACAAATTGTCAGTGGATTGGAGGAGGGTACTATGACATGGCAGTTGAAGGGTGAAAACCTGTGGTATACTGCGGCGGCATATATTGTGGGTCTGTCCATGTACCCTTGGGGAAGCCGGGTCCATGTGTATTGGTCGACACAATGTGGAGAAGCAAAAAGGTATTGCTTCTTTCGGGACAATTTGATGGAGGAAAGGGCTGAACAGAGGTCGATTACACAGAAGCTGGTAGCGAACGCTGGGATACTAGTGAGAATGGCGTTAGTGTCAGGGAGTACTGGGGAACATGGCGTTGACAGCTCTTCGATGTTGGGCAAATCTCCACTTTCCTGGCGACCCAGGTTTCGGGATCGGCAGGTTGGGGATATTGTATGGGCTGCTTGTGGAAACCAGCATTCCGTGTTGTCAGAGGGCTTCAATAACTGGCTTGATCCCATCTTTCGCTGCTGGCAAGAGTGGGTACTGCCATATTGATGGCAGTACGGCTCCCTGCGTAACTGTCAATCTTTGTGGTGGTGCAGATAGCAGTTCGTCTGCATGTTTGGAGTGCAGTGACACCAGTGATACTAGAAGGTTGGCTTCTAACAAGGATGTTTCGTAATGGGAACGGGGGCTGGGCTATGTCTAGTGTAAGTTGTCTGAACTGATGCTGGAGCGCAATGCGCACAGAACACATCCTGGCTAAGTCAGGCAAACTCAACTAAGGGGACAGTGGCCTGACCAACAGGTGCAAAGTGGAAGGGTTACACTTCTAAAAAGAAAAAGCCCTCGCAGCAGACGACATGGCGTCGCAGTCTGAGCCACATCCTTCCCCCAGAACAAGGACTCACAGAGTCGAGTTCACAGCACCAAACCCGGATAAAGCTTCGCTGACAATCAAGGCACTTTACTGTAGAAACCCAAGCAGACCGGCTCCACTTTCTTCCCTTTCTCTAAAAATACTTCTAAGGGGAGGAGTGGATGACAACGGCAACAATTTTGAAAGTACCAAATTCTGACGAGTGAGGCAAGGAATAAGGAGAGAGAGGAGTTGAAAACGTGGCTACAGGGATAGTCCAGGAGGGAGGGTTTTGGATTCTTGGATCATTGGGGCTCTTTCTGGATTAGGTGGGAATTCTACAAGCAGAATGGTCTTCATTTGAACCAGAGGGGTACCAATATCCTGGCAGGGGTGGCGGGGGTTGGGGGGGGGGGGGACATCGCTAAGGCTATTGGGGTTGGTTTAAACTAATCCAGCAGGGGGGTGGGAACCAAAATTGTAGTTCAAGTATAGAAAAGGTTGAGAATAGGGAGGTCCAAAATCAAGTTTCAGGGTCGCAAGATGGCACCAGCAAGTAAGAAGTTGGTTTGAAGTGTGTCTACATCAATGCCAGGAGCATCCGGAAGAAGGTGGGTCAACTTGCAGCATGGGTTGGTACCTGTGACTTCGATGGTGTGGCCATTTCGCAGACATGGCTGGAGCAGGGACAGGAATGGTTTTGCAGGTTCCAGAATGGAGATGTTTCAGTAACAACAGAGAAGATGGTAAAAGAGGGGAGGTGTGGCATTGTTGGTCAAGGACAATATTAGAGTTGCAGAAAGGATGTTTGGGGACTCGCCAACTAAGATAATATGGACTTTAGTTAGAAACAGGAAAGGAGAGGTCACCCTGTTGGGTGTTTTCTATACGCCTCCGAATAGTTCCAGAGATGTAGAGGAAAGGAGAGCAAAGATGATTCTCATTAGGATTGAGAGAGACAGGGTCGTAGTCATGGGGGACATCAACATTGCTAATATTGACTGGGAACACGATAGTACAAGAGCTATAGGTAAGTCAGTTTTTGTCCAGTGTGTGCAGGACGGCTTGCGGACAGAGTATGTAGACAGTCCAACAAGGGGCGAAGCCACATTAGATTTGGTACTGGGAAATGAAAATGGCCAGGTGTTAGAATTGGAAGTAGGTGAGCACTTTGGTGATAGCGATCACAATTCTGTTATATTTAATTTAGTGATAGGGATAGGTGTATACCACTAGGCAAGAATGACAGTTGGGGAAAGGCAATTATGCTGCGATTAGGCAAGATTTATGTAGCATAGGATGGAGAAGGAAACCGCAGGGGATAGTCACATTAGAAATGTGGAGCTTATTCAAGGAAAAGTTACTGGGTGTCCTAGATAAGGATGTATCTGTCAGGCAGGGAGGAAGCTGTAGAGCACGGGAGCCATGGTTTACGAAGAAGTGGAATCTCTTGTCAAGAGGAGGAAGAAGGCTGATGTTAGGGTGAGATGTGAAGGCTGAGTTAGGGCGCTTGAGGGTTACAAGGTAGGAGATTGCCGAGACTTTGACATTGATATTTAAATCGTCATTTTCTACACGACTAGTGCCAAAAGACTGGAGGATAGCAAACGTGGTTGCCCTGTGCAAGAAGGTGAGTAGAATCAATGCTGGTAAAATTATTTGATGTTATTACTTATATTTGAATATCTTTCGTATGGATGCATGGAGAGATGCACAGATAGTTGGATGGATGGATAGATAGATAGATAGATAGATAGATAGATAGATAGATAGATAGATAGATAGATAGATAGATAGATAGATAGAGAGATAGATAGATAGATAGACAGACAGACAGACAGACAGATAAACAGATTGATAGATAGATAGATAGATAGATAGATAGATAGATAGATAGATAGATAGATAGATAGATAGATAGATAGATAGATAGATAGACAGATAGATAGATAGATGGATAGATGGATAGATAGATAGACAGATAGACAGACAGATAGACAGATAGACAGATAGACAGAGAGATAGATAGATAGTAAGATAGATAGATAGATAGATAGATAGATAGATAGATAGATAGATAGATAGATAGATAGATAGATAGATAGATAGATAGATAGATAGATAGATAGATAGATAGATCGACAGATAGATCGATAGATCGATAGAAAGATAGATAGATAGATAGATAGATAGATAGATAGATAGATAGATAGATAGATAGATAGATAGATAGATAGATAGATAGATAGATAGATAGACAGACAGACAGACAGACAGACAGATAGACAGAGAGATGGATAGATAGATGGACGGATGGACGGACAGACAGCCAGATGGTAGGGACAGACGTACAGACAGACAGGCAGACAGACAGACACTCATGGAAAGAAAAGACACTTACTGCTATTCCTGGAAATCTAAAAAGTATAGAAAGTGCTGGAGAAACTCAATAGGTGTGATTGCATTTGTGGTGGGAAACTACTCAAAAGTCTCAAATAGGATATCACTAAGCATGAGAATGGATTAACAGGCTGCGACAGAAGTCTGTTCGTTCACTTGCGATAATTATTGCATAGACTTTAGTGGAACACGAACTGATTTGCCAAACGGATGCCAGAAAATCACATGCAACAACGAGGAAGAGTTAATATGCATCCGATCAAACACTGCTCATGAATGTGGCCACAAACACTAACCTTGATAGAACATAGAACATAGAAGAATACAGCGCAGTACAGGCCTTTTGGCCCTCGATGTTGCGGCGATCCAAGCCCACCTCACTTACACTAGCCCACTATCCTCCATATGCCTATCCAAAGCCCGATTAAATGCACATAAAGAGGGAGAGTCCACCTCTGCTACTGGCAGGGCATTCCATGAACTCACGACTCGCTGAGTAAAGAATCTACCCCTAACATCTGTCCTCTACCTACCACCCCTTAACTTAAAGCTATGCCCCCTCGTAATAGCTGACTCCATAAGTGGAAAAAGGTTCTCATCTTCAACCCGATCTAAACCCCTAAAGTCCGTTTCGTTAGAACTTATGCACTGAAATCGCTAACGACTGGAAGCTCATGCGTTGATTTAGCTTAGCTAATGATTCGTTGATACGTTCTATACAGTCCCTTTCTTTCATCTTCCATCTGAGGAATGTATCGGAAAATAAACGTATTTGCATTCCTGCAATGGTAAAGGACAAATGGAGTCTTGCACATTTGCAGTAGAATGGGCTGACTATGTTCTTTCTCTCCAGCTGACTCACTGAGACGAATCCATCAAGCTAAGATTCCTCAAGGAAGCTTGCAATCCAATACTGTTTGCATATCAACATGAAATTCACATTTCCTCCCCAAATTAATAGAAGACATTCACGTGAAAATGTGACAGTTTTCACCTCAGAACATCGATACAAAGGTGTTCCTGTTAAATTCATCACACTGTCCATGAAAGATTCTGAAATTGATTGTGCTAAAGTGTCTTTGTTAAAACTCCGATATCTGTAACGCGAGGAGATGATTAATTTCATTCTGATCAGTTTTGTAACAATTGCATTCCCCTTAATCATTTGGTTGCATTACTTAAAAAAGTTTGAACAAGGAGTTATCACCAAGACTCTTCAGTTGGAGACGATCTTTTAACATCACTTATTTAATAAAGGAATAATAATATAGCGTGCCTGAGTTGAGGTTGTCAATCGACAAATTCATGCTAATAGTCTGTTATGGTGAATAGACATTCAGTGGAAGAGATTAACTCAGGACAGCTCGAAATCAAGCAAATATTTAGACTTAAGAGTTTGGAGTGTGAAACAGTAATATAAATCAACACGAGATTACTTTCTGCAATATTCTTACCGCCCAGGAAAATTGGCAGCGACACTGGCATGATTATGCTTCAGAAATAATGTCTCACAAACTTGATTGAGTTTTTTGGAAGACGTAACAGAGAAGTTGAGGTACTTCAGTAAGGCGTTCGACACGCTTCCCTGTGGGAGACTGGTTCGCAAGGTTAGATCTTATGGAATACAGGGAGCATTAGCCATTTGGATACAGAAGTGGTTCAAAGGTAGAAGAGAGAGTGTGGTGGTTGAGGTTTGTTTTTCAGACTGGAGGACTGTGACCAGTGGAGTGCAGCTAGGATCGGTGCTGGCCCGACTACTTTTCTTCTTTTAAATAAATAATTAAATGTGAGCATAACAGATGTAGTTAGTAAGTTTGTAGATGACACCAAAGTTGTAAGTGTAGTGGAAAGCGAAGAAGGTTACCTCAGATTACAACTGGATCTTGATCAGATGGGCCAATGGGCTGAGGTGTGGCAGATGGGGTTTAATTTAGATGGATGTGAGGTGCTGCACATTGGGAAAGAAAATCTTAGCAGGACTCATACAAGTTAATTGTAAGATCCTCGCAAGTTTGGCTGAACAAAGAGACCTTGGAGTGCAGGTTCATTGTAGAAAGTAGAGTCGCAGGTAGATAGGACAGTGAAGAAGGCGTTTGGTATGCTTTCCTTTATTGGTCAAAGCATTGAGTACAGGAGTTGGGAGGTCATGTTGATTTTGCCACTTTTGGAATATTGAGGCAATTCTGGTCTCCTTCCTATTGGAAGGATGTTGTGAAACTTGCAATGGTTCAGAAAAGATTTGCTAAGATGCAGCAAAGATTGGAGGATTTGAGCTACAGAGAGAGGCTGAATAGGCTGGGGCTGTTTTCCCTGGAGCGTCAGAGGCTAATGGAGTAACTTATAGAGGTTTTAACATTCCACCCTGCTCCTGAAGGTTTGAGAAACCGTGCTGAAGTCTGCTTGTGGCTCTGGTGACTTCAATAAATGCAAGATGAAAGGTTTTTTGCGTGTATAGTACCTTCAGAAAGATTAATTAAACCTTAATTAAAGTGTGTGTGATATCAATGTTTAAGGCCAGCACTGCAGCTTGTTTATGCATGCTGAAATTTAGACCACTCGGTTTCACTCGAACTGTGCCACACTTATCCTCGCCGTTATTGGCAACACTCCTCCGTTATTCGTAGCAAATGGGTATCAAGTTTTCAATGAAATTAGTAAAGTTGCTGTGATGCCAACTTGCTCCGTATGCCAGTCAGTATCCAAATAGCTTTTGCCAGTCATGCCAAGTATTCTACTGCATTGACGTACAATCTTAGTCTACAGTTTTCGGCTTCATCCGCACAACGATCTACGTTTCAGCCCTCATCCAGAGCAAGTTACATGCAGTGCCTTGCAGATATCATATGAACTCAGATTCTTTTTCGTCACTGGTTTCACATAACTGTCGCTCACATTTGTTTGTTTTACCTCTATGTATGCCCAACACCACTTAAGAAGTGAACACGCAATCAAACAGCGCAGAGTCAATAAATCATTGTCCACTATTCTGGTGACAACGAAGGTTCGTCACTCATCTGTTGCAGTCACCTTTTTGGTCATTTCCTGCGGGGACAGTTGTTTAGGTTTCTGACTTGACATCCTACTTAAATGGAATTTTCAACTCGTTCGCTCATCCTGACAGATGAGTATAATTTTTCTGGTTATCTGCTTTCACCAATATTACGTCTTTCAAGCTGACCATTTAGCCCACTCGTCGCCTGCTATATATCTTTCACTCTCTACAGTCTTAATTAACACAAAACTTAATTACATGGTATACAAGTTCGCACGATTTCCCAATCACGCTTCACCACTGAACTATTCAACAATGTCCGTTAATGTTTCTCTTACAAAATTCACGTATCAAATTCACGTGGCACAGTGGTTAGCACTGCTGCCTCACAGCGCCAGAGACCTTGGTTCAATTCCCGCCTCAGGCAACTGACTGTGTGGAGTTTGCACGTTCTCCCCGTGTCTGCGTGGGTTTCCTCCAGGTGCTCCGGTTTCCTCCCACAGTCCAAAGATGTGCAGGTCAGGTGAATTGGCCATGCTAAATTGCCCGTAGTGTTAGGTAAGGGGTAGATGTAGGGGTATGGGTGGGATGCGCTTCGGCGGGTCGGTGTGGACTTGTTGGGCCGAAGGGCCTCTTTCCGCACTGTAAGTAATCTAATCTAATCTAATCTAAATTCCTTCAAATCCTCTTCCATCAGTGTCGACGTGACCTTTTCCAGCTTTATTTTCAATAAATCATCTGCACTCAAGCCGTTCTGGCCTCTTATACATCCAGATTTTCAGTTACAACGTCGAGCTTGTCCAATAACATTCAGGCATTCAAATTCGTGATTGGCTCCCCTTACCTTGACTTAAACAGTCTTTCCAAATATTCTGAGACACGATGTCTAATCGCACTCGCACAGCATCATTAATGAAACACTGCAAAATTCAATGTTTAGAATGTCATCCGTGCATTATCTGGACCCTGGCCCTTACTCACAGCAGGCAAATTCAGAGTCCATCTTGACAATGAAAACATCCATTTGATGGATTAAAAGTCGGTCCACATTTATTATCAATTAACAGATCCTATCATTGCTGTAATAGCTTTATGGTATTTCCAACCTGTGTTGCAAAAAGACTACTTTTCCAGTACCAGTATGTCTGGCACGTCTGTGGAGAGAAATAAGTGTTCATGTTTTGTTCGAGTCACCTTCTTTAGAACCAATGAGGAAGAGCCACTCGATCCGTAACGTTAACTCTGATTTCTGTTCACAGGTGCAGAGAGATGCGCTGAGCCTTTCTAGCAATTTCTGCTTTTGGTTCTGATTTACAAGATTTACATAATAAAAAAAATATTTAATTTTTCATGCTGAAATTCCAGACAGTATAAGCTGAAACCTATCTAGAAATCTGGGAATTGGTTGGCAGCTTGATGTTCAGATTGTCCAGCATCTACGATGGCTCTTTTCCCATAAGATCTGCATTTAAAATGAGAGGAAGAAGACTTTTGCAAACAGTTTGCAAAATTCCAAATCCACAAGGCACAAATTTCACATTGACTGTTCTGATCTAAGACTTTCGTAAAATATGTGTTCTGAATAGATTATGAGGGAGGAGTGCAAAGCAGTGTGGTTCTGCATATTCTACATGGTCAGGAAAGCTCATACCAGCGGTCAGGTGTGACCTAGTGCGCTCAGGTCACCTTATTTGGTGAACACACGTGTCTGACCAGCTGTTCGTAAATATGATCGAACTTTGGATATTCAGCAGTTGTTGCTGCTTCATGAAATGAGATACTTATTCTCAGTAGATTTTATCACCACGTCTTCGACGTGACATATTTCCATGCTGTGGGGCATATCTTTGCGTGGAGAGGTCTGTTCAATGTGTGTTATAACTGAACGTGCTGATTTGTTGATTGGAGAGCTGATTTTCAATTATCTGTTCTGAGCATCCATGCATGTGGCTATCTCTGAGTGGGAAATATCTCATAATATGGTATGTGATATCTGTTTGTGCAGTAGCTATTTCGTTATATAGAAGAAACATACTCTTGTGTGCTGTTCCATGATTCGATACTCATGCGGGTGTCAGTAACTGGAGCGATTCCTCAGGTCATGTTACGCGGTACCTATCCATGTTTGGCAAGACTTGTCAATTGAAGAATGATGCAGCTACTGAACTTAAATCTCTACATGCGCAATCTTGTGTGATCCAATGACAATACGAACTGCGAAGATTTTCTGAGTGTTATTCGTTCATGCTAAAAATGAATCTCGTATATTGAGATATCCTTGACTTTACGAGCTGGTTCGCTGGTGAAACGTCACCTTGCTAAGTCCGCTATTTGAAGCATTAGTTTTGGATCAGGCAGAGCCGCAAAGATGTTCGGTAGTTACTTCCAATCTACTTCACAGTGCCGAAATATCTGCTTTCCATCGAAACACATTATTTTTCATCGTCTGTTCCTTGGCAACTCTCTGCCAACTCACACAACTCACTGAAGTCCTGATATCAATTGCACATGAGTAAATTAAAATGATTTTCTTTTGAGTTGAAATTCATACCAGTTTCAGATGATGCTGAGCTTACATAGCTGGTCAATTGAATCTGAAATGGCAGTGCTAGGCTAAAATACTGGATGTGTGCTTCAAATTCATGCTGTGTAATACTTTTTTTGTGTTAAGGACGATACTGCTGCGATCATGATTGCTTTGGATGAAAATTCTAACTGTCTGAATAATTATGATCCGTAATTTCTCCACATTAACGAAAATGGTGTAAATTCAATATTTCTTAATGATATATACTATATTGCCATTAATTGACATTTAATTAATTTGAAGAAAACCATAGTATCAGTCGAAATGGAATACACAAACTATCATTGTACTGTTGGAAAATTATTATAAGTGAGTTATTAAAACGAACAGCATTTGTGTACTTGAAATTGTTAAGTGTGTCAAGTGTTACCAGGATACAATGCAAGCTGTCCAGTGCTGCGAGTGGCATGTAACTCTATGGGCTGTGATGAGAATGCAATGATGCTCCAAGACGATACGAACAGCACGATGATTGGCCAAAAAGAGAGCAGATGGATCACTTTGTTGATTAAAAACATGTTTGTCCACTTTGGCATGACGACCTTCGATGAGGAATACCTCTGAAAAGCCAGTAGAGTGGGAAATGTTGGTGCTGAAAATGACTTGTTAGCCTCATTAGATTAGTTATTGAAATCTAAAAAATGAAAGAAAGAGATGGAGTGATTGGAGGGATGGTGTAAAGACAAGAATCTCACTATTAAAGTCAATAAAACGAAAGATTTGGTCACTTGCTTGTGGAAGTGAAGATGAGGGCATGCCCCTGTCTCCATCAGTAGTGCTGAGAAGGGGTTGTTCCAGACCATCAGAATTCTGGAAGTGATGATCACTGACATTCATGTTTGGTCCACCCATGTCGTTTCAATGGTCAATAAAGCGCAACAGCATCTCTATTCCTTCAGGACGCTAACGAAATTTGCGATGTCCACAAAGACTCTTACCAATTTTGCAGCTGCATCACAGAAAGCCTTCTATCTATCTATATCATGGTGCGATTTGGCAACTGTTTTTTCCAAGACAGCAAGGAACTACAAGACTCATGAACGCAGTACAGTCCACGATGTAAACCTAGCATCATGACGCCTCTTTTGGACAGTACTATGGGTTCTGTCTAAATGGATATCCTGAGGAATTTGACGAGATCCAATGTGGAGGACTGGTCAGAAAACTGAAGCTCATGGAATACGAGAAAATGCAGTAAGTTTGGATACGAATCTATGTCACCGATAGGATGCAAATTATAATACTAGAAAATGGTTTTGTTTGTTTTTCACCATCTCTAAGGTGGTATGGTACGACTTAGTACTGTCTGTTTCGCAATTTGAGATGCACATTAATGATTTAGACTTTAATGCCAGAGTTTTGATTTGGATTTCGCTGAAGATACAAAGGTGGTGGTATCATTTATACTAATGATAACGGATGTCAACTGCAGCGTTATGTTAATGGTTCAATTCGGCCGCTGAAATGTGTTAATTTGAATGCAGTCTGTAAGTGGGAAATCATGAAATGTAGAGGACATTAGAGACTGTGTACTTCAAATTCACAGTTTCGTGACTGCTGAAGGAGAGGGAATTAATTCTTTTCAAAAGGCACGTGTGAATTATTGCGATGTTTTCCTCCTTTTGTTGAAATGTTGAACCCAAAAAGGTGTAATGCTCGAACTATGTGGATTGTTTGTGAAATCATTGCAGCAGTTGTGTGTTGAGTTTAAGTCACCACATTCCTGGAAAGTAAAATTGTTCAGGATAAATCACAACAAGTTCAACAAGAATGTTGTCAGGACGTTTAAGCGGATGTGCCATTATTGTTTTCCTTTCAAGAGAGTTGGCTAATTTCGAAAAAAATTGAACGTTTCAAAATAATGAGGAGTTTGTATAGTATGGACAGTGAAGCCTTGTTGTTATTGCGGTGAAGCCAGAAGGAATTGCATTAATATGATACAGACTAGTAATGCAAAATTGTTATATTCACATTCTCTAATTAGAAAATAAAACTGATAATTGCTGAACAAGAAGTTACCTGTTAGGACGACATGGGAAGCAAGGGAAAGGAAAAAAAAAGGTTTCCACCCTATGGTGGGGTTGTCTTGGATTTGCTTTATAGTTTGATGGTTCAGACATAAATCCTTAAGTTTGGATGTGCATCTGGGGTGTTTTAACCTGCATTAATTTTGAATGGTTCGATAGTTCTGCAATGTTTCATTCATATACTTGACCATAACATGATCCCTAAGTAGGTCTCTTCAAACTGGACAATGGAATTCCATCAGTGGATGGTGTTTTGGAATTAAAATGAATCATTTTAGAAAAACACTGTTGGAGAAATGGATATTAATTCCAGTAATGAAGCCATGATTCAAACCAGGAAAAAGGCGTTCAAATAACTTTTTGCTATTTTGACAAGGTAACAAAGTGAGTCCATGAGTGCTATATTGTTGACTCGCTGGCATGAATTTACAAGAAGAAGTGATCAATATTTCTCCACAATTGGAAAGTCACGGAGTACAAAGAAAATTGTAAAACATGACAGGGAGCCATATAAATGCCAAATGGAAGAGAATATCTGTGTAGTTCTGCAGTGAGAAACATATGTAGTAAACTGTATGAACAGGCCACAGTTTAAATCTTTAACCGAGAATTAATGCCGTCTTCTCCATCCCATGTATCGCCTTTTTAATGTAATCATTAGTACCAAATGAGTATCTGATTCCGCAACCACGCAGTCAGTTAGTGCCACTGACTATTCTGTACACAGCAGTGAGTGACAAAGTATGTTTCGCTAAATTCACTCTGAACTTTCTGCCCCTTCCATAAAATTATTCCCTGTTGTGATTGACCGCTCAAAAAGGGAGTTAGTGCTCTCTTTTCAACCTCGCCCTACCATGTTGAATCTTATATTCGACAAGCATGACCCTTTCAATCTTCTCTCCTTTTCGGAAAACGTTGCAACCGACCTAGGATCTCCATTTTGCTCAGTTTCTCCGTCCGAGACAACATACTGGTGATCCTTTTCTGTATCCCCTCAAGTCCAATCACATTCTTTCTGTTGTAACGTGACCTGAACTGAACAACGTACTCCAATTAAGACCTAACTAGCGCTCTGTACTAGTCCAACATTACTTCCTTCTACTCTGCACCACGACAGGTGAAAGAAGATGTTTCTTATCACTCCTTCATCTTGTTTCTTCTTCCAAATTGCATCATCTCGCACTTATCATGGTGAATTATCATCTCACACATGTCTGCCCATTTCACCCTCTTATCTATATTTTCCAAAAAACCTCAAGACTCACGGACCACTCTACCAATAACGGAGTCTTCCGCAAATCTGTTAAATATTCCCCCATATTTTTATCGAAATTATTTGTTTATGTAACGAACAATGAGGTCCCAGTACTGGTGCTAGCGACGCACCGTTTCACACAAGTTTCCAGTGACCCAAACAGCCTTCTACCATTACCCTTTGTTTTCTATTATTGAGCCAGTTTCTCATCTGCCATGACAGGTTTCCTTTAAGTCCACGTGCTTTAACCTTCTAAATCAATCTCCAGTGGGTGGACTTTCAAAAGCTTTGTTACAATCCATGTGTTAAGTACATCACCTGAACTCCTGTTGTCCACACTCTATATCGTATTTTCAAATGAATTATTAATTTGAAATTTGCTCTGCATGAGGTCCCCCTGACAAAGCCATGCTTACTGTTCTCTGCCCTCTGTTCTCACAACTGTGTAATCTACTCTGTAATGCAAATCCCATGATAGACAATTAATTCCTACATTGAAGTCCACTCAGTCTTACGACGAATGTATTACATATCTCACGACTGCCGTCATATTCTGGAACCTTTACCTCTTTTTTTCAATAAGATTAATTTTATTGAAAATATTCATCCATTAATTACAGACACATGTCAAATAATGAAATACACTGAAAACTATGGCATCGAAGAACACTAACTCGAAAATGTCGATGAAAGTGCCAACAGTTCATTGTCCATCATGACTTTCATTATCCTGTTTATTCTCAGTATGCTGTACAACACACTTGTAACGGTGGTTACGGAATTAACTCATTTTAATAGAAATGTGACAGTCTGCAACTCCACTACGTTCATAGCTGAGATGCTGCTAAGCTGCACATAATAATGCGTATGTATTAAAAAAAAACAGTTAATCCTACAGAAAAGAATGACATTGAACTTGAATGATTTAATGCTATCTGGACAAAACCTACTCAATAAGATGATTGCATAGTGCAATGCAGGCACACATGAAAAAATGTGCGATTAAGGAAACAAAATATGTCAGCAATGAAATAATGTTTAATTGGTTGGCTTATAAAACGACAGAAAACGTTTTCAAATGCAAGAGTTAGTTCATACTTCTTGGTAACAAGTTAGACAAGGTGAAATATGTTGAGGTCTGCGAGTAACAAGGAAAAACATGAGATGGAAAGAAGTGCAGGACTAATTGTTATAAATAGTTCTGCACCTTCGTGAAGGAATGAGGAAAATATCAGTTAATGAAGGACAGATCACTGAGAAAAAAGGGAAAGGCAGATAGTCGGATAGGCGGATTAACTTATAACATGCAAGATTCTTCTAGGACTTCAAAGGATAGATGCAGAAAGATATTTTTTAAAAATCACAGAACATCAGATTATAGTCCAACAGGTTTTTTTGGAAGCAATAACTATGAAGCAGCAGCACTCTGAAAGTTACTGCATCCAAATAAATCTGTTGGGTTATAACCTGGTGTTGTGTGATTTTTAATTTTGTCCACCACAGTCCAACACCGGCTCCTCCATATCATGCAGAAAAATTGTTTGTCTTAGTGGTCGAGTAATACAGTCATGGAACACACAAGAGGAACTTCGATCCGTTGACTGTGCGCTGACCTAACTCCATGATCACTCTTTCCTGCATTTGTGTTGGATATTATGATACTTGAAGAGCTCATCCACGTTCACAAATAAATATTAAAAATGTTCTCGCTTCGATTATCCTCCGAGGCATTGGAGCCAAATGCACGCTACCATCTGGCTGAACAAATACTTCCTAAAGTTCATTCTAATGCACCCTGCCCTTCATTTTCAATTATGTTCTTCCTTAGTGAACTCTCAAATATAGGAAACAATTGTTTCCCATCTACCCCGTCCAAGCCGCTTATTGTCACATGCAGCTCAATAACGTCCCCCATTTGACTTCTCTGTTGTAAAGAAAAAACGCAGGATACATATAGCATCTGTTCATATCAAGAGCTCTCCAGCCCGGTTTAACCTTCTCCAAACCACTTCTAATTCTAGAAGAACCTTCTGACAGTGTTGCAAATACAACTGCACATAGTAATCCAGCAGTGTCCTTACCAATGTTTTGAAGAGCTCCAGCATAACACCTGCACAATGTATACTGATAAACGAAAGGGTCCGAAATGCCTTCTTTAAAACGAGTGGAGCGTAACATACACAGAATTTTGAGCAGGAACTTCAGTATGTCTAGCATTTTTTATACAAGGAAATGGTTCATCACATCACTCCCTAATATGTGAGCGCTAATTAATACTATTATCCCACAAACTTCTGTACCGTATGACTATCATCCTCATTTTCATCGTTAGATAATGATAATGCAGTTACCACTTCAATACATCAGTTTCTTGTATCTCATGAGTTATCTTGTTTCACTGCATTTCTGTCAGAGCTAATTTCAGCCATCCTGAGTAATCCACCTTTGACAGAAATTCACCATGATCACTGCCACTCGCCAAAATCCATTTGATGTTCTTAAGTGAGACATCATTCTGGTGACTCTGTGTGATGCATACTCTATAATCAATATATCCTTCTTGCTGTGTGGCCTCTGCAACCAAAAACAAAGTAAAGAATTCAATGTAACTATCACAGGATATCCTGCTCTTTGCGTGCGACACGCAACCTTGAATGAGAAATCAGTAAGCTATTAACCCAAAACAAGCAAATGCAGAAGTTCTGAGGAAAAGTCACTCCACCAAAAGCGTTAAATCAGCTTTATCTCTAGAGATGCTGAAAGAGACGCTGAGTTTTTTCCACCAGTTTCTATTTTTGTTTATGATTTCCAGTATGCACAGATCTTAGTATTTTTAGGTGATGAAAATATTTTGTCTGAGAAAAAAGAATTCTTGCATTACAGTTGATTGTTTGGTAAGTAGGTCAAACAAAACCTACTTCAAAATATATATGAGGTTTCATAGGTTTTTTCAGATATTCAAGGAATATTCAAGAGGATTATTATATTTTTTTTAATCTTAACGTCTTGTGTTTTAAATAACAAACACACGAATAAAGTGTCTTCAGTTCATTCTTCCAGTTTTGCTAGAACATTGAAAACAGGTTCTCCTGCTATTTCCCACTCGAACTTTAGAAATGTGATTCTCAACAGGCTGTCGTTCTGTGTTGCATGGAATGCTTTTATATTTTTTCACTAACTGGCTCTGAAACATGTCATTGCCACAGCATTACTGCACCAGTGATAACTTTGTCAACTGCTGGCTCGGTTTTCAGTAATGCCATTTCAACTTGAAGACAGGATGATGATATAGAAAGATAATTGATTCAATTAACTTAGTGTTAGGAACGTACAATTTGCTGATGTTTTGAAATCAAGTTTGATCTATGTTCGACAACTGAAAGCAACTTTGCATTTGCCCACACGGGCCTTGATCTACCTTTGCTTCTGCATAATTATTTGATTTGCAAAATTGTCAGAGAATTTCTCTGCATTGCATTTGCATTCCGACTGAACTTAGTCTTCTCTGAAAGCATGAGTAAATGCTCCATTTGGTTTTCTTCCACGTCCAAATTTCTCTTTGTCCTTTGCATACTTGAAGAAATGTCTAAAAAGAGTTGAGGTCACCTGGGAATGGGCTTTTGTCAGTCGTTTCTAAATCATAAACCAGAACTCCCTAATTTCATAATTATTGCCTGCTATTTGCAGTTTTGTGTATGCCTCAGAATATTTATTGATCTTTAAGCTTATTTTTTGTTTTGTTATTATTGGGCTTTGGTTCCTGCAGGTGGACAGACTATCACTGCTGAAAACAATTATTTCTGATTTCATTGAAAGCTTGACAATGAATCTCCATTTGATGCTGATCGCAAATGCCATTTATTTAGCTTTCGCTTTCAACCGTATCGGTTTCTCCTTGCCACCACTTCAACGTTTACTCCTATGTATTCTCAAATAAGGAATGACAACTGTTTGCACTTTTTCGGAAATTCGCGCTTCCCTTCACGCTTTCTCTTTTTTAATGTTGGTGTTAAAGAAATTCCATGTAACTGCTACAAATTGATGAAATCACACTTCCTCAATTAAATAAGCTCAAGACAAATCTTCGAACGTTATGAATTGTGGATAACAGTTGGACAAATTCGAAGTATACCTTATGTAACTCACCTATTAGAGATATATTCAATACATCTTTGAGACTAGTAAGTAGAGATAATTTCCAAACAGGCACGAGATGAAGCAGAGAACTCTTACCAATAGCAGTAGATACGTAAAAGCCAATTGATTTAAAAGAAGGTCGAGTTATTATGATGGAAACAAAAAAAAATGCATTTTCCATAAACTGTGTTTGAAAAGATTTGGAAACAAACGTACAATTATGAACAGTCTTCTTCTCCCAGCTGTTGTTATCAATGGCCTGACAGTGCAAGCAGAACATTTCATCTTACTTGCTAAATGTTAAAGCTATCAGTGCTGAATGGGAGTAATCGTTTCGTTTGCTGGAACTAACAGAGGAAATGTTTGCGAATATCTTCGGGATACTTCGAGATACAAAGCGCAGAGAACGCTTAACAAAAACTCATTACTGCAGCATCCAATTTGATTCCACCATGATACTCTCCCGGCATTTCATATTCTCGCAGAAATCTAATGAATACTGTGCACTGACATCAATATCCACAACAACACGTGTGGAAAAGTGTTGCAAATATGATTCCTTCTTTCAAACCATGGTTACCAATTCCCAGCAAAGTTGTTGTTATGATATAATAGTTGTTCTAAAGCAATTTCATGAAAGTCTATTTTCCAACATATTATAAAATGCTTCATTGCCTCTCTCTGAACAAAAACAAAAGAAGTCAAACCAACAGCAGATGCTGTGGAACATCACAGTTACCAGTAAAATGACTGATTTCTCTGCTGTTTATTTAGATGCAAATATTCCAATTTGCAACTAAAGTGTTTAATTATAAGAGAATAAATTTCATTTTGAACGGGTCAGGGATTGAATCTTGAAATTAATGGGCTATTCAAATGTAACATCTTTGTGCTTTGCCTGCTCAGTATCTTCACTCTATTTCCACATGTGTTTCCAAGGCTTTAAATTAACTTTGTTCACAAGACTGTAATTATTGTGATTTTCAAAAAAAATAACAATAAAGTATCAGAAACAGTAGAAACTGGCACACAGTTCTGCAAACTGTGGAAATGTAATGCTGCCACCAATAGATGTCGCTGTTATATTCTCATTTAGTTGTTGCCTTTATCTTCTGTTCACGCAGCATGTGAAATCTACTTGCTATTATCTGCTCCATATTGGCATTCATTTATGTTTTGCTGAAATCTTACCATTGAATCTCACACATGCAATGTAATTCAGTTCTTTCAAATGACTAAGTCGATATTAGCCCATGATTGCCATACAAATAGAGCTCCTTTTTGAAATAAATCAATTTAATACATTTTTAGTTGAGCTATTGGTGTTCAGAGTCTATTCATTTACTTTCAATGTTGACTGACCGTAGCAAACATCAGATTAAGTCCAAAGTCATTCCTGTGAAGTGGACAGCATTGACACTCCCAGTTCTTATTGTCCGTCTACAATTCCTCCTTGCGAATTTTTGTTTTGTCTGTGACAATAGATGCTACATGGGGGATGGCACAAAGCATGTCAGGATGGTGAATGAATTGAAGTGGAATTTGCTAGTGCTGTTTGATCCAATGCAACGTCTCATCTTGTATTTCCAGAGACCTGAGCAAGATGGATCGCAATTTACCATACAACAAAGCAGGGGGATAGAAAGTCATTGTATTAGCGTCACAGATTTTAGTCATCAACGGCATCTAGTCTTCAGTTCTTCGTTCTTCATGAAAGACAGAAATAATTATATCTATCTGCATTGAATTGGAAGCTCTATTAAGTAATGAATGAATCAATTATTGAAAACTTATTAGCGGTTCCTGATACCATCGCAGTGGATATTATGGATCGTGTTGAATTAATTATTATAATTTTATGAATACAAAAGTATTTACAACTGCGAGAAGGCTGAGTTTTGAAATTATGCATTGGGAATTCTTCACTTCGCAATGCTGAAGAGCCAGATCAGTACATGTGGCTTTAGCCTTGGTACCACGATCCCAGACTAGATATTTAATATTATTTTTGCAATGACTTTGAAAAAATATTGTAAGATGTCACACCAGAATGCTACTGCAAGTAGCCAAATTGTCAATTTTCAGTGGCCTTAGAAATATCGTGAATTTTCCGTGGCATATCTTGTAAAAACAAGAAAGACTGGGAATACAAAGATTTCTTGTTATCATTAAGTAGCTCAATCTTAAAGCAAACCGTTATTACCGTATGTCCATAGTTTTAAGGCAGGCCTCACGTTTGGTGCTTTCAAGGTCCGAAAGTTTGTAAAAATATCTTCATTTCATGCATTTGCTGAGCATTGCAAATGGCTCAAATGCTCTTGTATCGAATCGTTAAGGGATGAAAAATGGTGTCGGCCCACAAGGTCAAATTTGAGTCAATGATTTACGATTTACATGCGATGAGAGAAGAGATTACAACAAGTGCTTGGAGTAGATTTTTCATTGTTGAAGAAACGTCTGAAAAGTAAAAGTCATTCAAAAATATGAAACAAGAGTTCATAGTCGTTATATTCCAATTGGAGTGAAAGATAAGCTGGTAAGATGAAAGAACAATGGATGTCAAAACATATTGAGTCAAGAATAAGAAAGCCATATATTTAACATAAACAACTGGGTTCAAACAAATCCCTTGAACAGTTTAAAAAGTGGCGGGGCATTTTTAGGCGGGAAATCACGAAGGCAACTAGATGGAATGAAATATCCTTAGAAAGTAAGATTAAGGATAATCCAAGGCTATTCTACGAGTTCATTAAGAGGAAAAGAACAACTAGACTGAAAATACTGCTCCTTAAAGATAAACTACGTCTTTCTTGTATTCAATTTCAGGAGATGGAACAGACATGAAATGAATGTTATCCATCAGTGTTTTTTTTTCCTGTGGAGATAAAAAGTTAAGCATAGAAAACACAATAAAATAAATATTTATGTTTTGAAAATATTGAACATAACAAAAGAGGACGTATTGGACGTCTCAGAAATTATAAAGTTGGATAAATCTCAGGGACCTAACGTAGTTTATCCAAGGACTTTATGGGAAGTTAGGGTGGAAATAGCAGGGTCTAATGCAGATTTTTTTCTGTTGGCTATAAATATGGTAGTGCTAACAAATGACTGCAGATCCTTACAATGCTACACTTCTCCATCTTCCACCCAAAACATGTTAAAACAGCCATCCCCTATGGACTAGCCCTACATGTACACCGGATCTTCTCAGATGAGGAGGAACGTGATAGGCACCTGGATGTACTCAGGGATGCCCTCGTAAGAACGGGGTACGATGCTCAACTCATCGAGCACCAGTTCCGACGTGCCACTGCAAGTAACCATAATGATCTTCACATGAGACAGAAACGTACTGCAACCGACAGGGTACCTTCATTGTTCAGTACTTCCCAGGAGCTGGAAAAACACGCCATGTTCGTCGTGACCTGCAATACATTATCAATGAGGATGAGCACCTCGCCAAGACCTTCCCCACACCTCCACTGCTCGCCTTTAAACAACTGTCAAACCTCAAACAGATCATTGTTCAGTCGCAAGCTGCCCAGCTTTCAGGACAACTCCATACAACCCTGTCACGGTAGGTGCTGCAAGACATGTCAGAGTGTGGACATGGATACCACCATTACACATGGGGACGCCTCCCACCAAGTAGGTGTCATATACTCATGTGGCTCAGCCAACATTGTCTATCGCATACTTGAGGCATTGTACATTGGGGAAACCTAGCAAAGGCTACAGCAATGGATGAATGAGCACCGCACAACAATCAACAGACAGGAGAGTTCCCTCCCAGTTGGGGAACGCTTCAGCTATCCAAGGAATTTGAGCTAAGACCTTTGGGTGACCATTCTCCAAGGCGGACTTCGGGAAAGGCTGCAGCAAAAAGTGGCCGAGCAGAGGCTGATAGTTAAGTTCCCTAACCTTAGGGATGGGCTTGGGTTCATGTCACACTACAGGTGACAATCATTGCACTATACACATACACACAGATACTCCTACACACACACACAGACACACATACACACACACAGGCACTCCTATACACACACATGCACACGGACATACATATACACAGACACACACACAGACACTCGCACACACGCTTACAGATACACACAATCCAACACTCACACATGCATCCCCTCAGAGAAGTAGACTACTCTACACTCACGCACACACATATTCACTCTCTCATACAGACACTCACAACCTCCCACCCCAGACACGGACACTCTCCCACATTCACACATGCATCCCCTCACAGACTTAAGACACTCTACATTCACTTACACACACATATACACTCTGTCTCATACTCACAACCCGCCAACCCAGACACACACACACACACACACACACACACAAACGCACACACACACACACACGCACACACACACACACACACATAAAGACCCACATGTACACATATACATATATTTTGTGGGGTGAATTTATGCTTGCAGTGTTACATTGTATTTTGCTCAAAAACTGCATGAATTCATGTAAAACTCTGTTATCTCACTTTTTACATTAGAATCAATCTAAGCATCATGGCATAGACAGAGAATACAGTGAGTTAACACCTTCAACATATTGTCTAGTTAACACCTATTGTTACAGGTAACCTGAAGATGCAATCTTTAAAAAAAAGGTTTGTGATTTACACATGAAAGAAGTGAAACTATCATGGTATTCGAACAGATGAAAGACTCAACAGACAATCAAGGTATTTTTAATGCATAATTTCCGTTACATCACACTGAAAATATTTGCCATAAATTCTCTGCCTTACAATTGTGTGCTCCACAACCTCATGATGAAGGAGCGGCGCTCCCAAAACTAGTGTGCTTCCAATTAAACCTGTTGGACTATAACCTAGGGTAGTGTGATTTTTAACTTTGTACACCCCAGTCCACCACCACATCTCCAAATGATGGATGGCTAACGACACACTTTGAGATCCCAGGTACCAGAGCCCAGTGGAGAGCAGAAGGCGAAATGATCCTAGCTTCATTATCAGTAGATCAAGATTCACTTCAGCAGAGTGGAATAGGGGCACCATTTACTCCTGTTCATCGGGATACTCATCCCTCAGCCGCAATTTAATTCGAACGATAAATACTCTCATGGCAAACTAATGTTAGATAATGTTTCACTTGTTCTAACTTACTGTTCCAAATCATGTTCATAATCTGAGGTGTCTGCATTATAGTTTCATGCAGATGTTCTAAAGCCATTATATAAAATCTAAGGGACTGTGCATATTTGGAAAATCTCTGAAGTGTTATTGGCATTGCTAGACCAAGATGGAATTGCTTAAGTGGCTCTGATAACTGCAACAAATGAAGAAATAAAATCTGAAGACTTTGGTACCCGTATTTTGCAAACATTATTTTAAACTTGATCCAAATATGCATGCTGTCTAGTCTGATATGTCACCAGTGTAATACGTCAGGTGTCCAAAAGTTTACTTCCTTTAACTTTTATTTTGAATCACTTAATCCGAGGTGATCTCCAAATGCATGTGCAAGACGTGTTTTGATGGCATCTTGATCTCCCTGAACAACATTTGCATTGATTTCGAGGAATAGGGAGAGAGAAGAGTTAAATGCGTGGCTACAGGGATGGTGCAGGAGGGAGGGATTCCGGTTTCTGGACAACTGGGGTTCTTTCTGGGGAAGGTGGGACCACTATAAACAGGATGGTCTACACCTGAACCTGAGGGGCACCAGTATCCTTGGGGGGAGGTTTGCTAGTGCTCTTTGGGAGGGTTTAAACTACCTGTGCAGGGGCATGGGAACCTGGACTGTAGCTTTCGGGTACAGGACCTTGAGTGTAGGGAGGTTAGGAACATGGCATCGATCTCGAAGGAGGGTGCCTGTAAACAGGAAGGTGGCTTGAAGTGTGTACATTTCAATGCCAGAAGTATAAGAAATAAGGTAGGTGAGCTTGCAGCATGGGTTGGTACCTGGTACTTCGATGTTGTGGCCATTACAGAGACGCGGGTGGAACAGGGACAGGAATGGTTGTTGCAGGTTCCAGGGTTTAAATGTTTTAGTAGCGTCAGAGATGGGGGTAAAAGAGGGGGAGGTGTGGCTTTGCTTGTCAAGGGGAGTATTACAGCAGTAGAAAGGGTGATGGAGGAAGACTTGCCATCTGAGGTAGTGTGGGTAGAGGTTAGAAATAGGAAAGGTGAGGTCACCCTGTTAGGAGTTTTCCACAGGCCTCCTAATAGTCCGAGAGAAGTAGAGGAAAGTATTGCGAGGATGATTCAGGAGAAGAGTGAAAGTAGCAGGGTGGTTGTTATAGGGGACTTTAACTTTCCAGATATTGACTGGGAAAGCTATAGCTCGAGTTTGTTAGATGGGTCGGTGTTTGTCCAATGTGTGCAGGAGGGTTTCCTGACACAATATGTAGACAGGCCAACAAGAGGTGAGACTATACTGGATTTGGTTCTAGGTAATGAACCAGGCCAGGTGTTAGACCTACAGGTAGGTGAGCACTTCGGGGGCAGTGATCACAACTCGGTGACTTTTACTCTAGTGATGGAGAGGGATAAGTGTGCGCTGCAGGGCAACAGTTATAGCTGGGGGCAGGGAAATTATGATGCGGTGAGGCATGACTTAGGATGCGTGGATTGGAAAAATAGGCTTCAAGGGAAGAATACAAATGATATGTGGAGATTGTTCAAGGAACAGCTAATGGGTGTCCTTGATAAGTATGCACCAGTCAGGCAGGGAGTAAAGGGTCTTGTGAGGGAGCCGTGGTTTAATAAGGAATTGGAATCCCTTGTGAAAGGGAAGAGGGCGGCCTATGTAAAGATGAGGCGTGAAGGTTCAGTTGGGGCGATTGAGAGTTATAAGGTAGCCAGGAAGGATCTAAAGAGAGAGCTAAGAGCAGCGAGAAGGGGACATGAAAAGTCCTTAGTTGGTAGGATTAGGGAAAACCCAAAGGCCTTCGATAGGTATGTCAGGAATAAAAGGATGACTAGTGTAGGTATCGGTCCAGTCAGGGATAGTAGTGAGAAGTTGTGTGTGGAGGCGGAGGAGATTGGTGAGACACTAAATCAATACTTTTCGTCAGTATTCACTCAGGAACAGGACACTGTTGCTGATGTGAATATTGAGTCACAAGTGATTAGAATGGATGGCCTTGAGGTACGTAGGGAAGACGTCTGGGGAATACTGGAAAGGATGAAAATAGATAAGTCCCCTGGGCCTGATGGCATTTATCCTAGGATCCTCTGGGAAGGTAGGGAGGAGATAGCGGAGCCATTGGCCTTGATGTTTAGGTCGTCGTTTTCTTCGGGGGCAGTGCCAGAAGACTGGAGGAGGGGAGCAGGGATAGCCCGAGTAACTATAGGCCAGTCAGTCTCACTTCTGTTGTGGGCAAAGTCTTAGAGAGAATTGTAAGGGATAGGATTTATGAGCATCTGGATAGGAATAATGTGATCAAGGATAGTCAGCATGGTTTTGTGAAGGGCAGGTCGTGCCTCACAAACCTTATTGAATTCTTCGAGAAGGTGACTTCGGAGGTGGACGAGGATAAAGCAGTAGATGTGGTGTATATGGATTTTAGCAAGGTGTTCGATAAGGTACACCATGGCAGGCTAATGCAAAAACTACGGAGGTATGGCATTGAGGGTGCATTAGAGGTTTGGATTAGGAATTGGCTGGCTGGAAGGAGACAGAGGGTAGTACTTGATGGTATAGGTACATCTTGGAGCGCAGTTACTAGCGGTGTTCCACAAGGATCTGTTTTGGGACCATTGCTGTTTGTCATTTTTATAAATGACCTGGAGAAGGGGCTTGAAGGCTGGGTGAGCAAGTTTGCGGATGACACGAAAGTCGGTGGAGTTGTGGACAGCGAAGAAGGATGTGGCAGGTTACAGCGCGATATAGATAAGTTGCAGAGCTGGGTAGTAAGGTGGCAAATGGAATTCAATGTAGCTAAGTATGAAGTCATTCACTTTGGTAGGAGTAACAAGAAGATGGATTACTGGGCTAATGGTAGGCTACTTGGTAGTGTGGATAAGCAGAGGGATCTTGGTGTCCATGTACACAGATCTTTGAAAGTTGCCACCCAGGTAAATAGTGCTGTAAAGAAGGCATATGGTGTACTGGGCTTTATTGGTAGAGGAATTGAGTTCCGGAGTCCTGAGGACATGTTGCAGTTGTATAAGACTCTGGTGCCGTCTCATCTGGAGTATTGTGTGCAGTTTTAGTCGCCATACTACAGGAAAGATGTGGAGGCATTGGAACGAGTGTAAAGGAGGTTTCCCAGGATGTTGCCTGGCATGGTAGGAAGATCGAATGAGGAAAGGCTGAGGCACTTGGGACTTTTCTCATTGGAGAAAAGAAGGTTTAGGGAAGATTTGATAGAGGTGTACAAGATGATTAGGGGTTTAGATAGGGTTGACAGGGAGAATCTTTTTCCGCGTATGGAGTCAGCTGTTACTCGGGGACACAGCTTTAAATTAAGGGGTGGTAGGTATAGGACAGATGTTAGGGGTAGATTTTTTTATTCAGCGGGTTGTGAGTTCATGGAATGCCCTGCCAGTAGCAGTGGTGGATTCTCCCTCTTTATGGTCATTTAAGCGGGCATTGGACAAGCATATGGAGGTTATTGGGCTAGTGTAGGTTAGGTAGGCTTCGGTCGGCGCAACATCGAGGGCTGAAAGGCCTGTACTGCACTGTATTTTTCTATGTTCTATGTTCTATTGACCCCGCTGCTGCTCTCCGATAAATGTTCTTGCGATACCTACAGGTAAACGAGCAGAAACGTCCAACAAATAAACTGTATAACGACCAGCAAAACCAATGTCTTCTGTAACTGCCAAAAATCAGTTCCAAAATTCCATGATCCATCTTTCTCTTTGGTCATTGACCACGTGTTAACCTGGATTCAGAGTCTCATCGTCGAAATCGAGATGGAGCTGTCTGCAAATAGTATTGACTCCACCACTACGACTGGTTGCTTGCCACTCTGAAATTTCATTCAACTCTAAACCATATCGTAAAATACCACTGGTTCATTAAAACGTCTTTTAGTAAATAAAATCTCCAAGGCCTAATATGGCCTGTGCAGAAACTTTCTAACTTTGCTGAAGAATAAACATTCAAGTCGTGGGCAACTAGAGTTCGGCAATAAGGGCTGATGCCCACATTTTGTGAAGCAAGGCATAATAGACTTTCTTGGTTGTCCTGCAATATTGGCCTCTTCTGCATCCCGCTTTCTATTGTCTGATTGTTGGCAGTCAATGGCAAATGGAGCTACATGAACAACAATAAAAAAATTCTACGTAGTTCCATGTCCATAATAAGTCTGCTGATCCAATCCTTGTCACAATCAGTGTGTTACATGCTCAATGCACGTGGGACAAAAGATCATTGTTTAATCTCTACTGTTAATACTTCGTTTGCACAATGTCATGGTGGAACCTCTGGCACAGGTTAAGAAACTTTATTGGCATGCTACTGTCGAGGTCCAGTTGTGAATAGATGGAAAGCAATCTTGTCTTAAAAAGTCTCGCCAACAATAAATCTTTGCTAGTGTCAGGTTTTGCATGGAATATTGTTGGTTAAATGTCTCCAGTACCAGATTTACTGAATGCAATGCGAAGAAGGAATGCAACGAGTTAACTTATTACAGATGAGATAATCTGCCATGTCAGGGAAGTGTATACCTGTAATTACGTCTGACCAGACACAAGTAAATCACAGAACAGGCCCTTTGGCCCACTTTGATGTGCCAACCATTAATCTTAGCGTAAAATAAGATAACCTAACCTACACACCCATCAATTCACTGCTATCCATGTACATGTCCAGCAGTCGTTTAAATGTCCCTAATGACTCTGCTTCCACCACCACTGCTGGCAACGCATTCCATGCATAAATAACCTACCTCTGACGTCCCCTCTATACCTTTCTCCTAATATCTTTAAACTATGTCACCTCGTGCTAGTCAATCCTATTCCAAGGAAAAGTCTCTCACTATTGACTCTATCCATTCCTCTCATTATCTTGTGTAACCTGATTAGGTCACACCTCTTCCTCCTTCGCTATAGAGAGAAAGGTCCGAGCTTAGTTCACCTCTCTTCATAAGGCAAGACCTCCAGTCCAGGCAGCATCCTGATAAGTCTTTGAAACCCTGTCCAAAACCTCTGCATCTTTCGTATAGTCGGGCGACCAGAACTGGACACAATCTTCCAAGTGTGGTCTCACCAGGGCCTTATAGAGCTGTAGCAAAACCTCTAGGGTTTTAAACACGGTTCCACCATGAATGAAAGCCAAAACACCATATACTTTATTAAAAACCCGAAACACTTGCGTTGAAAGGATCTATGTACTTGAACCCCACGATTGCTCTGCTCCTCCACACTGCCAAGAATACTGTCAGTAATCCTACATTCAGAATTCGAGTTTGACATTCCAAAACGCATCACTTCGCATTTATCCAGGTTCGACTCTACCTGCCATTTGTCAGACCAGCTCTGCATCACTGCAGCCCGCAATAGCCCTCGATACTATCAACTGCACCTTCAATCTTTGTGTCATCTGCAACATTACTACCACACTCCCAACCTCCTCATCCAAGTAATTTATAAAAAAAAAGCAAAGAGCAGTGGCCCAAGAACAGAGCCCTGCGTGAACGCACTCAACTTTCTGCCTTCTGTCTGCCAACCAATCCTGAATCCAGATAGCCAAATCTCCCTGTATCCCATAGGTCCTGACTTTATGAATGAGCCTACCACGAGGAACCTTATCAAATGCCTTGCTGAAGTCCATATACATCACATCCAATTCTCAACCTTTGGTGACCTGCCTTGTCACATCCTCAAAGAACTCAATAAGATTTGTGAGGCATGACCTGTCCCTCAGAAAGCCATGCTGACTACCTTTAATCACGTTATGCTTTTCCAAATAATCATAAATCCTATCCTTCAGAATTATTTCTAAAACTTTGCTGACCACAGACGTAAGAATGACTGGTCTATAAGTGCTTGGGATTTTTTATGGAATTGTTGCGGTCAGTTTGGTGAAGATGCACCACAATGTCTTTACGGGGCACGCTCCAGAATGTTCTGGCCGCAGCATCAGAGGAATTGTGATTTATTTGCAGTTGTGGATGATGAATGCCTTGGAAGGGGACTTCCTGTTGGTGACGTGAATGTGCAGTTGATGGCATTGTTATTTTCCATGAAAGTCAACGTAGACAGGAAGTTACTGTTTCAAGACTACTGGTAAAGTTCTTTCGTGTGGTTTGTACATTGTTCTTACTGAATATCATGAAAGAAAGCAGTGAATGGTTGTATATTTGGTGCCAATCAAACGACCTGTTTTGTTCTGGATGATGTCTGCTTCCTTGAGTGCTGTCAGAGTTGACTGAACCAGACAAATTAAGAATCATCTCGACAAGTCTGAGAATGGCCACGCGTAGGCGCTTGATGCAATAACATAGTCCCGACAGTTCAGAAAGAGGTCATTCCGCCCATCGAGTCTGCACACATGCACACAGGTCCACTCTATACCACATCCTTGCAAACCTCCGGTGTGCTTTTGCAACAACCTACGCTCCCAGAATGCAAATCTGTGGACAACATGGGGCACATTTTCCTCATGGCAACGCAACTTATCTGCACAGTTTTCGACAGTTGAGGAACCTACAAAGAGACAATGATAACGTGCAAAATCTGCACAGACAATCACCAAAGGCTGAAATCGAACCAGTTAGTAATCCTTGAATTGAATTGAATTGAAATGAACTGAATTATCATTATCGTCAGATGTGCTTGAATGAGTCCAATTGCAAGTTTGCAAGTCAGCACATTATGATGGCATCTTAAGTACAAGACACCAAGATACAGATACTTCAGTATTCGTTAAAAATAGAAAGAAAAGTGTATCATACGAACAACGGAAAAAAATATAATCACCCTGTGCTACTCAAAGCACTTCTCCCAGCATATTTCATTGAACAAGCGTTGATCCTCTCCCATGATGGTTCTTGTGGATTACCTATGCCGAATTTTGAGGTTGCAAGTGTGTTGGAGTACAATTTTCTGCTGATGGATCTATATGCCGCTGCTTTGAGGGTCATTTTTAATTTGCTAGGTCTGATGCAATTTCATCTCATTTAGCACAACTAAACGTTTACATAACGCAATGGCAATTAAACTGACTATGACAATGTTCTCTGCTATGGTGATATGCCTGTGCACTGTTCCCACTTGGCGACACTGCCATGGCGAATTTCATTTGCAGCAGACTGATTATTGAGAGTGAAGTCAAGTATATTTTTTCTTCTCATTGGTCACCTCACCACCTGCAGTATATCTTACCACGCTCCAGTTCTTTCAATTTGTGTTCAACATGGAGGAGTACTGATTTCACTACCTTAGAAGATTGCCTTGCATACTGTTGACCTCATGCCATGAGACGCCAGAAACTCCAGAGTCAGTGTTGTGTAATACTGGGTCAACTCACTCCCGACTGATTTTCCATCATCTCACCAATTCCGCTGGATATGTCCTTGAAGTGGGACATAAACAGCTAAGAGATGGAGATGGACGTGTTTGGGACATTGATTCTGTACATAGGGCACTGTAAGACTCATTTTTCACTCGTCTGTGAGACAGTTTCTTCAATCTGGTTGCAATCGTCAGATATAAGGAAGTTAGTCATGAAGGTTCGACAGGGATGGTTTTGCTGTTGTCGTTTCCCATGCCTTAGTTGTTACCAATTATCTGCCTGGTTTGGGCTGAGAACTATCCAGGATTTGGTTTAACTGAACATTTTGTGACTTCATTGCAAAATGCAGTTAAAAGTTGTTCACATGTCTCAGTGCAATCAGAGAGGAGCAATACTCCAACAATTTTCCAATACACTCACATTCCCTAACATATTAAATGGAATATATTGTCTTCTATCATAATGTTCCTTATTTCTGCTTCATATTTATAGATCACTAACGCTAATCGAGCAGAAAGACAGCATAAATTGATTAAAGTCTGGTCCTCTTTCAAAGCAAAACATACCGAAGATCATTGATAACAATTGAAATAACTAAAAATCCAAAGGGGCAAAAAACCAAGTGATGGCTTTAAATAAAATAATGTAAAGATAAACTACTTGTTTTGGAAACAGCGTTTTCTTTTCACATAAATATAAGATTCACTAAACATTGATGGAGATTACATTTGGGTAATATTTGTATTGTTCAAAGCTGTTAAATAGAGATCTCTTTTCAGATAGAAACAGTCTATTCAACCTTTACATACACCTTAGGGACTGGTGCATGCCATTGAAATGAGATGCTAAAATGCTCCTTTAAAATTACATGGAATAAAATGAACGTTGATTCACGATATACTTATGCGAGTCAAGAACAGTTAACCTGAAACCATTCCACATCTCATGAGAAGGTTTAATAATTTTGATTTGTGCTTCTGGTTATTCAGTGTGATCATAGACAGTTTTTCCCTATTTATGATTGGCTTTTCATTCTAGATTAGATTCCCTACAGTGTGGAAATAGGTCCTTCGGCCCAACAAGTCCACACCGACCCTCTGAAGAGTAACCCGCCCAGACCCATTCACCTACCCCACGTTTACCCCAAACTAATGCACCGAACATTATGGCAATTTAGCATGGCCAATTCACCTGACCTGCACATCTTTGGATTGTGGGAGAAAACCTGAGTACCCGCAGGAAACCCACGCAGACACGGGGAGAATGTGCAAACTCCACACAGACAGTCGCCGAGGCTGGAATCGAACCCAAGTCTACGTTTGTTAATGTCGGTGAACTAGTCATCATTGGTCCAGATGTTTACTTTCAGTTTGTGTTCAAATCTTGTGTGGGAATGTTTGTCATTGAAGACCATAGGCCAGTGGCACGATTATCAGCAACTGCACCTTCCATCTCTATACAATCTCAAAAAAAGTGATGGAAACTGCTTGCTTAACTTTTTCTCTTAATTTGCACATTTAGTTCTCCTTGTCTAAGTTTACTGCTAAGCAGAATTCTATATAAATGCAAGAAATCAATGAACTGGCGAAATTGCAAAGCAAAAGTCAAAATAGACTGAGAATAAATGATTAACTGCTCATTTGATTAGGTAGGATATTACAAGAGCAATAAGGTTTCTGATGCCGATCTTTGTTAACGATCAAGGCACTTAAACGAAATTAAACAAGAAATGCGTTCCTACTATATCATTGAACTCATAAAGTCGAATCTCAGAATGTCAATTACACCAGCAATCTTAAATTCCTTATGTCACAAGATCCATGTGGAACAAACAGAAACATACGAGTAAGCCACAAAAAGTAAGCATTCCCTGTGGAGCCCCAAAATAAAACACATAGAAGTAAGCCACAAAATGGACAGCACAACAGTCCAAAAAAAAATATAGCCGAAAATAAACATTCCTTTGCTCTTTGGTTCGCATCACCACAGAATCCCTTTTAATGGTATTTTGTACACTGAAGAAATGGTCAACGCCAAAGGTTGCTGACAATAATATACAGATCAGGAAATCTTCAAAAAAGCCTTCATGTAAAGAAATGTACATTGACAAGAAAGCTAACTTTGTGCATTTTCTCTTACAGATGTAATGACAGTAGCACACACTTTGTGTCAGTTTCAAGACATTGTCAAGTGGCTAAACTCAGAAAGGGTCGCAAGTTTTCCACAGCTGCCCGGTAGTTTAACTGCCAAAGTTGGGTTAATGCCTCAAACCATGGTTTAAGCATTATGCAGAGGCTTATTCCTGGAAGGTGTCACGAAAACTAAATTTTAAACATTCTGGGGCTCTTGGTCAAACATTTTGAAAAGAGCCATTGACTTTCAAAGAAAGACTGGGCAACAATTGACATTGCCACCTGTATAAAATCTTTACTCGTCGTTAAAAGATGAATTGTTCTCCTTAGTGTTAATATGATACAATCTTTGGAAAGTTATATCCAACAGAATTACAATGTGAATTGATTTATACCAGAAGGTTCACAGTGATATTGTTTTAAAAAGGGCAGATTCCAGGACATTGAAAAGTCCTTGTGCCACCTCAGCCTGGAATGAAATGCATGTTTGCTCCGTACCTTAAAACTTGTGCTATATCTTCCTTACAATATGGTTTTATGAGATTTGCAGATAAGGCTATATTTGGACTAATTCATTTAAATGAACAGTCGTAAACATCAGAACGTCTGTGATCTTCCTAAGTCGGCGCAATTCATTTGCATCCAAGGTAGATTTCATATGCATCATCACTTTGAAAGTTGCTCATCTTTTACAAGCAAAATTCTTTGTCTATCAACGCAATGTTAAACTTTGTCAACACAATGGGGTGGACTACAACAAATCGGGGTACAGAAAATGTTTACGAGGATGTTTCCAGGTTTGGACGATTTCAGCTGTCGGGAGGGATTGAATAGGCTGGGGCTGATTTCCACGGAGGGTCCGAATGTGAGGTGTAAACAATCCTAACAGAGTTTGATAAAATCATGGGGGGCATAAGGAAAATGTACAAGGGCTTTTCTGTTTTGTGTGGAATCCAGAACTAGAGGCATAAGTTTAGCTTGAGAGAGGAAATATTACAAAGGGATCGAAAGGGCAACTTTTTCACGCAGAGTTAATGCCTGTATGGAATGAGCTGCCAGAAGACGTGGTGGGTGATGTTACAATCACAACATTTTAAAGGCATCTGGATGGACAGATGAATAGGAATAGTTGAGAGGGACATTGACCAAAGTGTTGCCAAAACGAGACTAGATTAGGTTAGGATACCTCCTCGGCATTGGCGAGTTGAACTGAAGGCTTTGTTTCCATATTGTACATCCATATGACTCTATTACTCGAAATATGTTTGAAATTTTATTCCTTTTTCGCTGACGTCTTGTCGATTAATCTAACAAATACTTTATAACACGTTTTTCCACCTTTGTGTTTCCTTCAACAGTTATTTTTGAAAAACTCGTACTAAATTGTCATATTCATTGCACCACACGTTTAGGTGTTAAATTCAATCAAAACAAAAAGAATCCCTTTCATTTAGGGAAGTTTGAAAATATGTCAATTGATTTTATTGTTGAATTCGTTCTTGGGATGTTTTTGGCACTGATATGCACAAGTAATTGTCTTTGAGAAGGTACTAATGAGCTCAGATTTATTCTTATGAAATCTATATCTTGTTGCACATGCAACTGTCTTCAGAATGGATCAATTTAATGATTCACTGGCGATGAAGGTATGGTGGATTATATTCCAAAACAATGTAGTCAGTGATTTGCATGGGGCCATCCATGTATTTGTGTTTTCTTGCATATTGTTTCCTTTTAGTTCCAGACTATAAAGTTCATCTGTTTAGAATTAAAGAATTTAATGACTAAAAATCATTGTATAAATGGAGTGCTACAGAAAAACACAAAATTATTGCAGTAGAATTTCACGCACAGCAAAGTCCAATCTTTCATTCAAAGTAATTTACTCCAAAAAGAGTACGTGAAGCTATATAAATTGAATTGAACTTGACGTTTCACTGACATTTGAGTGAATTCCACAAAAGAGCTGCTAGGATTCGAAGTGCAAACCAGAATGATTGAATCATTCTGTCAACAATTTGGGATTAGTATTCACCACAAATTTATCTGGCATCGTTATTTTAACATAAAGCCAAAAAGTGCAGATGCTGCAAATCTGGAAGTCGGAGAAACTCAGAACGTCCTCTGTGTAAAGAAAAAACCGAGTTAATGTTGTGAGTCCAGGCATTCAAATTCTATCATCAGCTTTTGGTCAAATATAAAGGTCAGAGATGAAAACTTCTATGATGGGTAATTGATACCCCTTACAGCCCAAACCTCACATTTTGTTCCTTGCTGTTTTAAGGTCCTGCTAATTTTCAGCATGCTCCGATTTTGAAATAATTAATTCACTTTGTTTTACTCCTCCATCTTCTAATTCAGCGTTAATTTTAAAACAAAAAGCGACACCAACAAACAAAACTAAACATCAGTATGGGATGTCCTATAATTTCAGTTTGAAGTTTTAAAACTTTCCGAACTGGAAACTGTTTGAATCTACTCTCACGTGACAACAATAACTTAGTTGGGTCCTCTTATAGAAAGTAAAGTTTACTTCTTACAAATCCGGAACGTTTCAGAGAAAATGGACTTCACTGCTTTAGTTCTGTAATCTCCTGTCTGTTTAAAAAAAAGGTGCTCACGTTACCTAACAGGGGAATCGCAAGAGCGCTGAGCAGTTTGTCTTGTTCAGAGTGAATTCAGTTTCTTGAAAGCAAGGAATATTGCAAAATTACGATCAGACATTCTGGAATTAATGCAAAGATGTCAAGAAACACGCGGTCAGATACACTGAAAATATTATGGATGCAAGAATCAGAACGTGTTTTCTTTACACTGTTTCATTTACGTGCATTTTACTATTCACATGAATTTGGAAGACTGCCAGGAACTTCGTATATTTCCGCTAGTTTCAAGGACTTAATATATTGTTTCAAATAAAATAAATTTGGTGTACTGATTTAAGCTTTTAGCTCAGAATGATCAGAATCTTTCTGTCAAAATTCATTAAAGGCAAATAAAACATTAACTCACAAAGAAATTAGATATGTTGTGATGTCACCAAAGTGTACTTGGTGTTCTGTGGTTATTTGATGTGTTTAGATTTGATCTAAGCAACAGTATCTTGAGCCACCTCGTGAATAATGTTTGTAAGTTAATTATTATGAGCGCTTAGGAACTGATGAAGGATGTTCAATAACTTTGGTCCGTTCCTCCATTAATTCAGGTCATGTTTCAGTTTAATCTTGAAAACATTCAGCAACTTTGGCAGTGTATAATATAAAACTACCTCGAAATACCTAGCGAACTCAATCGTTAACATTCCCGTAATCTGCTACATTTTGAGAGATGCATTCCGATATTGAATGGTGTTCGTCGTTGTAATAGCTTGACACCTGAAAGCCTTAGACATAACTCTAGAATCATGGCTGCAAGATTGCATAGTTACTGCAAGATCAATTTTTAAGATGTTCCCATGTAGACCACTTAGGTTAAATAGCTCCTCCTTGTTCTGTCCTTTACAGAAGACATGCCTTGTCTCTGGAACCTGTTTGCAATAATTCAAGACTAAATACAGGAATTACTTTTCCTTACATTTTTGAATACTACTTCAAAAGACAACGGAAGAGCAGTGACCAGAAAGAATACAAAACTGGCGAAATTTTCCACCACAAAAAAAAACCTTGCTCTGCGTATCAGTCTATTTGACTCATTGCTCATCCCGTCTGCCATTTATCATACTGTCCCTGCCATGTGGAGGCAGACCATTCGGCCAATGACTCCACGAAAGACCGTCTGAAAGTATCCCAACCCACCCATAGGTTCCTGTATCCCTGCAAATTTGTGTTTCTCATGGTGAATCCACATAAACTTTCTTTGACAGGGAGAAGAACCACAGCTCCTACAGAAGAGAGGAGAATGTGCAAACTCCACAGAAGCAGTCATCGAGCGTTGTAATCGAACCCTTGTCTCCAGTGCTTTTAGGTAGGAGTGCCAAGTTCTGAGCCACCATGGCGTCCGACTTATTAACTGAGAAACAAAGTACTCTTCGTCTCTTTGCAGCTTTACTATATCTGTAATAGTTTTTACCGATTACCTTAATCTTTCTCTGTTCTTTTATCTCGTTCAATGCTACACAACACCCTGTGATCCTAACTGGTTCACACTACTTAATTAGAGCAATATTAGAACAGTTCAACGTTCGTTATCTCAACCTCAGGCATGTGAGATCATTATAGATCTTTTCAGAAAAATGACCGATTTTGCTTCCAAATCTCACTATTTCCAAACTCAAAGGCATCAAATGTATGTGCCTTAATCTGAAAGTCCGGGTTATTCCGCATTTCTGAACTTCAGACACTCTCACAAACCCTTTCCCTATCTCTCTCCTTCTGACACTCATTTCTGCCTCTCTTTGAAATTTGCCTTCTTATTCTATTCTTCAGATTCATAACCACAGAATACGTTTGATTAAATGCTCGAGTAAAGTGAATTTAGTTTTGCATGAAGATGACACAACCCTTTCCTAATTGCTGAGGAAGTATAATTTATGGATATAAATGCACAAAATCGTCAATATATCACGACACGACCTTGCTCACATATTCCTTGCGAAGAGACAAGGATGTTTTCAGCAGTGAAACATTCAAAAACGTAAAGGATTTTCCATTCTGATCTTTTTCTCTGAGAAAGTAATATTTCTTTCGACTGTGTACTGCAAGCAGGATAAATTTAGAACTGCAGATGCTGGACATCAGAGCTGAAAAATGTGTTGCTGGAAAAGTGCAGCAGGTCAGGCAGCATCCAAGGAGCAAGAGAATCGACGTTTCGGGCAGACGCCCTTCTTCAGGAACGACAAGGATGTTCCAAGAAGGCTAAGATAAAAGGGAGGGAGGAGGGACTTGGGGCAGGGGCGTTGGGAATGCGATAGGTGGAAGGAGGTTAAGGTGAGGTGATAGGCTGGAGACGGGTTGGGGGCGGGGAGGTCGGGAAGAAGATTGCAGATCAAGAAGGCATTGCTGAGTCCGAGGGCTGAGACTGAGATAAGGTGGGGGGGAGGGGAAATGAGGAAGCTGGAGAAATCTGCATTTAACTCCTCCAGGTGTCGTGTTGCCATGGTCTGGCGATGGAGGAGGCCAGGGACCTGCATGTCCTTGGTGGAGTGGGAAGGGGAGTTAAAGTGTTCAGCCACGGGGCGGTTGGATTGGTTGGTGCGGGTGTCCCAGAGGTGTTCTCTCAAACGTTCCTCAAGTAGGCAGCCTGTCTCCCCTGTGCGCAAATACCTCCCCCCTCACTTCCCTCCAAGGCCCCAAGGGATCCTTCCATATCAGTCACAAATTCACCTGCATCTCCATACACATCATTTACTGCATCCGCTGCACACAATGTGGCCTCCTCTATATTGGCAGGCTGCCTACTTGCGGAACGTTTCAAAGAATACCTCTGTGCCACCTGCACCAACCAACCCAACCACCCCGTAGCTGAACACTTTAACTCCCCCTCCCACTCCGCCAAGGACATGCAGGTCCTTGGCCTCCTCCATCGCCAGACCATGGCAACATGACCCTGGAGGAAGAGCGCCTCATCTTCCGTCTAGGAACCCTCCAACCACAAGGGATGAACGCAGATTTCTCCAGCTTCCTCATTTCGCCTCCCCCCACCTTATCTCAGTCCCAACCCTCGGACTCAGCAACGCCTTCTTGACCTGCAATCTCCTTCCCGCACTCTCCGCCCCCACCCTCTCTACGGCCTATCACCCTCACTTTAACCTCTTTCCACCTATCGCATTCCCAACGCCCCTCCCCCAAGTCCTTCCTCCCTACCTTTTATCTTAGTCTGCTTGGCACACCCTCCTCATTCCTGAAGAAGGGCTTATGCCCGAAACGTCGATTATCCTGTTCCTTGGATGCTGACTGACCTGCTGCGCTTTTCCAGCAACACATTTTTCAGCTGTATACTGCAAGCTCCTCACAAGCAGCCAGTACACCATTATGTAAGTAAAGTCTACAAGTTAATATTTTTTTGGGACTTGCATCCATTTCCTGACCATGTCTCTTTGTTAAACAACCAAGTCACCAGGGATATGACTGTGCAGTAACTGGCTTTTCCTTGTATGATTTTGTAACTAATACAAGAACACACAAACCATAATGGATTATGCCTCAAGGCAACCAACTTGGCTCCTTTCGACGACAAGTAGATTTTATTCCCTCTATTACCTTGAGGAACAAAGTTAAAAATCACAAAACACCAGGTTATATTTCAACAGGTGTATTTGGAAGCACTAGACTTCGAAGCGCTACTACTTCATCAGGTGGTTGCGGAGCAGGACAATAAGACACAGAATTTATAGCAAAAGGTGACAGTGCATTTCGGCTGAAATATATTGAAAAAAGTTATATTAAGTCTTTCATGTTTTAGAATGAATTTCCTAGCTTTGCTTCGTTAATATATAAATCCCAGAAGTGCTTTTAAGTCACATTCTCAAGATAACTACAGATATTCGAAAAAATGTTGTCATCTCAGTTCAGACAATGCATTGAAGGTGTGAGGTTAAAGTATGTCTGTGTCCCAAACCTGAATCAGACTGGTACGAATTCTCAAGTGGGATTTACAGAATCTTACATGGATTGACTTGGTTATGCATTTTTGAGCAAAATAAAACTCAATACAAATTCACCACACAAATATATATGTGTGTGCGAACAGGAAAGTCAGAGTGAGTCTGTGCATGTGAGTGTGTACGTGTGGATGTGAGAACATATGGGAGAGTGTGTTCATGTGTGTGTGCAAGCTTGGTGAAGTAGCTGTGATGATTTATAAGCTTATGAGAGGCTGCATGTATGGGTGTGAGTGTGGAGGGTGTATGCATGTGCTTCTAAGAGAGAGAGATGGTCACTAAGAGAGTGTCTGTTTTAGTGCATCAGTATGTCTGAGTTCGGGTGAGAGTGTGTGCGTGTGTGTACGAGCTTTGGTGTGTGTATATGCGAGAGAGAGAGTGTATAGTGCAGTGGGGTCATCTGTACTGTCACAGGAACCCAAGGTCCCAATTGAGGCCATCCTCCTGGGTAAGGAAATTGGCCTTCAGCCTCTGCTCGCCCACCTTGCGTTGTTGCTTGCCAAAACGTCTTGGAGAATGGTGTACTGAAGGTCCGAAGTCGAATAACCTGGACCACTGACGTGTTTGCAGACTGGGAGGGAACACCCTTGCCTGGTGATTGTTGTGGGTGTCCATTCATCCGTTGCTGTAGCATACGCTCAATTTCGCCAATGTACCATGCCAAAGGGTATCCTTAGTTGCAGTATATGCGATAGGCAATGTTGGCCGAGTCGTATAAGTACTTGCCATGTTCATAGTGGGAGGTTTCCCACGTGTAATGATGGTGTCCGTGTTGATACTCTGACACATCTTGCAGTGGTTGCCATGAGAGGGTTACAGTCCTGAAGGCTGGAGAGTTCGCAACGACCAATAATCTGTTTAAGAGTTGCTGTTGTTTAAAGGCGAGAAGAGAAGACATCAGGAAGGTCTTGGCGAGGTGCTCATATTCGCACCTTTAAACAAACATAAAACCTTAAAAAGATTATTATTCACAGAAAACTGCCGAGCCTTCAGGACAACATCGACTACAACATGGCACAACCCTGTCACGAAAGCCATAAAGGACATTCTGTCTCAGACCTTCGGGTGACCATCCTTCAAACTGGACTTCGGGACAAACAACAACACAAAGTTACCGAGCAGAGGCTGTTGGCCAAGTTCGGTACTCATGAGATAACCATAATTTGGACCGTCAGTTCATGTCATAATACAGGTCTACAGGTGACCCCACTATAGTACACACTCCCTCTGTCACTCATGCACACATGTGCGTACACAAAAAAAACACACGCGTGCGCACAGACACACACAGACACACACACACATACACATACACACAATCCTACACACTCACCCACTAACGCAGACCCTCTCTCATTCACAAGCACTCTGTCATATCCAGACACATATATACACCCCAAATCACAGGAGAAAGCGAGGACTGCAGATGCTGGAGATTAGAGTCGAATATGTGTTGCTGGGAAAGCACAGCATGTCAGGAAACATCCGAGAAGCAGGAGAATCGACTGTGTGGATATAAACTCTTCATCAGGATGAAAGGACTTGGGGACACTACGCCATATACATATTAGTTACCTATATAACTCGGCCAACGTTGCATTTCTTATATTCTGCATTCAAGAATCCCGAGGCATGGTATATTGCCGATTCCTGATAAAGGGCATGTACCAGAAACGTCGTTTTTCTCGCTTGTTGGATGCTGCCTGACCTGTTGTGCTTCCCCAGCAACACACCCTTGATCCCACACACACATGTACGCAACCTGTCACAGTTTTGCACCCCATTACACTCATCCACAAACTTTGCAAATCTTACGCACTCACATATCCACATTCATCTCACATGCACTCACACCCACATGCACACACTCACATGCACACACTTACTCTGTCTCTCCTGCATGCGTGCACAGATAGGTTTATGAGGTAAATTGGTATTTGCAGAATTGCATTTTATTTTGCTCAAAAAATGCAGAACCTACAGTCAATCCGTGTAAGATTCTGTGAGTCCCACATTAGAAAGATAACCAGTCTCCCTCAACAATAGGACACAGACTCTAACCTCACACAGTTAATGCATTTTCTGAGCTTTTGTTAGAAAACCTGGCGTTATCTTGAGAATGTGGCTTAAAAGGAGTGTGGGCTTTACATATCAATGAACCGAAGTAAGCAAACCCATTCTAAAAGATGAAAGACTTCGTCTAAGTTTGTTTAATATGTTTCATCCGCATGGCACTCTAACTTCTTTTGGTATACGTTCTGTGTTTTATGGTCATATTCCACAACCACCTGATGAAGAAACTGCACTTCGAAAGCTAGTGCTTCCAAATAGACCGATTGTTCAATAATCTGGAGCTCTGTCGTTTTTCAAATTGTTCATTCCAGTGCAACATTGGCTCCTTCAAATCTTGAACAACAATTGTTACATCTGAACTGAAAATAATAACATTGATTTGGCTCTGTAGCTGCTGGCTCTTATCAGAAAGAGTGTGTTATACATAGAAAGGTAAACATGCAGGTTGAGTCTGTGATTAAGAAAGCGAATGCAATCTTGTCATTTATCTCAAGAGTGTTGGAATATAAAAGCACCGTTGTGCTACTGAGACTCTATAAAGCCCTGGTTAGGCCCCATTTGGAGTACTGTGTCCAGTTTTGGTCCCCAAACCTCAAGAAGGACATACTGGCACTCGAGCGTGTCCAGCAGAGATTTCCACGGATGATCCCTGGAATGGTAGGTCTAACATACGAGGGACGGCTGAGGATCCTGGGATTGTATTCATTGGAGTTTAGAAGATAAAGGGGGGATCTAATAGAAACTTACAGATGATAATACGTGGCTTGGAAAGGGTGGACGCTAGGAAATTGTTTCCGTAAGGCGAGGAGACTAGGACCAGTGGACACAGCCTTAGAATTAGAGGGGGTAGATTCAGAACAGAAATGTGAAGACATTTCTTCAGCCAGAGAGTGATAGGCCTGTGGAATTCATTGCCACAGAGTGCAGAGGAGACGGGGATGCTAAATGTCTTGAAGGCAGAGATTGATAAATTCTTGATGTCACAAGGAATTAAGGGCTACGGGGAGAATGTGGGTAAGTGGAGTTGAAATGCCCATCAGCCATGAATGTCAGAGTGGACTCAATGGGCCGAATGGCCTTACTTCCACTCTTATGCCTTATCGTCTTAAGGTCTTAAAGTAAAATAAAATGAAACAGACTCCTCGATTCGCACAACTTTGAATGTGTTTTGAGCATGTGTACGTTTTATTTAAACGTACGATATACTAACTAATGGAGCAACATACTGAGATCATAAGGACATCCAAGAGAAAATTGAAAATGGAGAATGCAAGATCTGGCAAAATAGATGTCTACCATTCAGTTGGATCTTCCTTTGGATCAGTTGCATTTTGACGTTTTTAGTCAATCATCCCAAATCCCTGCTCCCAGGAAAACCTGCAATGAATTATCAACTTCATGGATCACAATCATAAAGAAGAAACATTGAAAAACGTTGCATTTTTCCTCTCTCGAACCTATCTAGACATCATTCTGATTCCTGGGATGCCAGGCCAGACGAATGAAGGAAGATTGAAGTGATTCGATTATATTCACTGGAATTTAGAAGAGTAAAGAATTATCTGATAGAAACCTGTGAAAGTGTAAGAGGTGCGGATTGGACACATGCAGGAAGGATGTTCTCGATGTCCAGGGAGTCAAGAATCAAGAGCCATAGATTTAAGATACGTGTAGCACGTTGAGGACTGAGATGAGCCGAATTGCCTTCTGCCAATCGTGGCGAAGTTTATCAGATATTTTGTCACTGATAACGGTTGAGGCCAAGCATTTAAAGTTTTCAGGAAGGAGTTTGATACTGTACTGAGAATTAAATGGGCTCAGACGGTCTGCAGGCAAAGGGGGAACGGGTAGTTTGTTTTTGTTTGAATTGTTACAGAGTGGAAGAAGGCCGTTCAGCCCAGCAACTCTGCTCCGACCAACCGAACTCTACCTCACATAGCACCACACCCCCCCCCCCCCCGACACAACTCTTTTTGACTGTAACCCTACTTGTCCCGTGACTAATTCACCTAAACTAAACATCCCTGAACGCTTAGAGCAATTCAATCGAAGCGATTTGGCTAAATCGTACTTCTTTCGCCTGTAAGGGAAACCAGAGCATCCAGTAAACACCACCACCCCCACCCCCCAACACACACACACACACACACACACACACACACACACATTGGGAGAACGTGCAGACACAATACAGGCACTTGCTTGAGCGTGGAATTGAAGCCTGGTACTGTGAGGTAGCAGTTGGATGACGAGCAATGAATGGGGGAGCAGGTTTAAAAGGCCTAAGACAAAGCATTTTTCTATTTTCATTTTTAAAAGTTTATTCATTTTTTGGACACAGGTGCTTGTGGCTGACCAGTATTTATTTCCCAATCCTTACGCCCTTTAGGAGTTGCTGGTGAACTGACGTTTTGAACCTTTGCTATTTATCTACTGAAGCTTCACCCACAATGACATGAGGGTGGGAATTCCAGAATTTTGAACCAACAACAGTGAAGTAACAGATATGTATTTCCAGGGAAGTATGGTGAGTGGCTTGGAGGGGTTTTGGACGTGGTGGTCCTCCTGTATCCCTGTCCTTCCAGATCGAAGTAATGGTGGGTTTTGAGGGTGCTGTCTGAAATCTTTGGAAAATTTCTACAATACATATTGTAGAAAGTATATACTGTTGATACTGAGTGTTGGTACTGAAGCCAGTGGTTACTTCTAGTTTTTGCGCCAATCAAGCGGGCTGCTTTCTTCTGGATGCTGTCCAGCTTCTTGAGTGTCATTGGGGCTGCCCCTTGCCAGGTAAGTTGACAGTATTCCATCACACTCCTGACCTGCACCTTGGAGATTCTGAATAGGCTTTGCGGAGTCAGAGGTGAGCGAGTTGCCGCTGTATGCTTAGCCTTTGATCTGCTCTGGTAGAAACTATGTTTATGTGGTGAATCCAGTTGAATTTCTGGTCAATTATAACCCCCACGATGTTAATGATGGGAGATATACTGAAAGTAACATCATCGAATGTTAAGGGGCGTGATTATATTGTCTCTTATTGGTGATGGTCGTAGCCTTGCATTTCTGTGATCTAAATGCTACTTCCCAATTGTCAGCTCAGCCTACATCTTTTTCCAGATGTTGTGGGTTTTGCAGATGGAATGCTTCAGTACCTGAAAAGTAACGAATGGTTCGAAAGATGTTGCCATCATCACGAATATCCCCACTTCTGACCCAGTGATGAAAGGGTTGTTCGTGATGACTGCAACGTGTTTATGTTCATATCAAAATAGCTATTGGTTAATCAAAGGAAGTTAGCACTGACATTTTGTTTAAATTATGGGCACAGGGATCACAAATGAATGACGTTGAAGGCCCCCAATCACTACCACGAAAATAGTTCTAATCTCTTGACTTGATTTGGCTCAACGAAACATCCCTTATCATTTCCGTTCAATTGAAAGAACATTTCAATGAAGAAATTCAAAAGTGGGCTGACTTTGCTGTCAGTCAGGTCTCCTCAAAAGCTATTCAGTCCTGAAGTAATTCTCGTCTGTTGCATGTAAAGGGATTTCTAATGAACTAATCACGGTGACTTTCACTCTAACCATGAAATAATGGCAGATCAAAGGTTATGAAGTAGCTGCATTGCATGAAATTTATCTATTCATTAATGCAAGAAATCATGTCGCCATTTGCTAAATGATTGAAATTAGAAACTGTTTTCTTGCGAAAATACCGCAAGAGAATTAGAGGCAAACTTCCGTCGATTCAGTACATAATTGTGCATACAGGATGAGATCATTGCATGCGCTATCAATGTATTTGGTTCTCAAGATTGCGGGATCCTGTGGGGTCTGGATGTATTTGTACGTGCAATGATGAAGGAAATGAATTGGATTTTCACATAAACTAGACTGTGAAAACAACGTCAATGATCTCACATTTGTACAGGGCATTAAAATAGAAGTGAGCTTTGATACATGGCTTTGAGTGAATAGAGACCATGTGAGATAATTTTGCGAGGATACCGGACCATGGGCTGGCGACTGAACAATGTCACAGATATTTATTTCTGCAAATGGAGAGTGAGGGAATTGTAAGACTACTTTGAGATTGTTACAATGCATAATGAGGGATTTGATAGTGCGGTTATTTTCAGAATGATGTTGGGAAAAGGAGAGTGAGTTGAGCTCTGGTATTATTGTTCAGGACTGAAGAAGAGCAGGAAGTGTCTCAGACTTAGTTATAATAATCTGCTACATCAAGGACAATCCTTCCATCAGAAGGTCAGAACTAGCAATCCTTGCTCATTACTGTACAAAGTTAAGCACTAGTTGGGACTCTTCAGAAACCGAAGAGTGCACAGACAATTAAAGAAAACCCTTAACAGCATCCAGGCTTTGAACTTAAGTGACACACAACACAGGAATGAAATGACGACTCAAATTCGTCAAGAAAAATTTTGATTATTGTCTCTTTACGTTGAATGTTATTAATCATTCTCAAATCTGCGGTTTCAATATCTTTGTGTTCAGCAATTACCCAAAATTGATCGGAGCAATCGTCTAAATACTATTGCTGCCAGAACACATCTGAATACGACAATTTAGCATTGCATAATTGAACTTCTGCTTCCAGAATGATTTTTCCTGCAACTACACATCAGAAGTTCGAAGTGTGATGATCGTTTTTTCCATTGGCTCGGATGAGTGCAGCTTCGTCAGCATGACCGAAACCGACACATGCCAAATAAAGCATGGCCGTTTGATTGACAACCTATCAACCACCTTCAACAAGCACGACAGTCGCACAGCCCGACTGGTCCAATAGTGTGTAACATGAACAAACCTCACCTCCAACAACTTTTTATGACAGTAATTTCCGAACTGAAATACTGAAACCCCGACAATGGCAAGGGAAGCGGACGCAGAATAACATTGCCACACGCAAATTCTCTTCTAAACTGCACACAAACATGCCATAGCTCTCTCTCATCTTTCCTTTGAAAGTTGCTGTTTGAAAATCCTTGTATCACTTCCAACAATGCCTGTCGCTATCTTCACAGAACTGATGCAATTCAACAAGGCCACTTCCTCCTGGTAAATATTGAACGGGGAATACATCAATATAAAGTGGTCTGACCAACGGTGCCTGCATTCGATGAGGACGAAGAAGTATGATAATTATAGGTATAATGCAGGGTTTTGGAGGAAAGCAGATGCTTTTGATCATTTATGAGTTATTACAAGAATAACAGAAGCACAGAGATTCATGTGGAAAAGAGAGTGGCACATGGCGTCAAAGTGTTATTCTGGAAAAAGGTTTATTTTCCTTTGATGAAGGAGAATGGCAGTGAATTTGATTTGAAGTATATGCAAGTCTATGCGGAGAGTGCAGTGAAGTGTGATTATTTGTGAAGTTTTAGAAGGTTAATGGGTGAACAGAGTCCGAATATAATGTTTTGGGTCACATTATTGATAAGTTTGTGTACCATTTAGTTTGGTACATGGCGACAATAATTCATCTTATCTCAGTCACTTTCTTGGTTTTTCTGTAAAATGTGCAACCATGGAAACTGTTCACCACAGCAATCAGTGGCAGGCAGCTTTCATACACAGGCTCGCTGGCTTGCTAAAATCTGTCAGTGCTTAAAAGGAAGCCATTTGTCATTGTCTTCAAGCTCTTGACATTTAACGGTGAACATAAACTCTGAGTAGTGGGTTTAATCTAAGCTTAACTGCAGATTGTGTAACGCTTGTGTGGAATATTCATTTCTATAGAGTTTACCACCTGCTTTATGTTTGCATGTGGTGTCTTGCCTTTTGTCTTTAGCTTCAGTAAGTCATTCTATCAGGTTTAATTAGCCTTGGTTGAGATATAATCTGAAGGAAATGAATGCAAATTAGTCATTCCGAAAACGACTTAGTGCCCGTTGATATCCCTGCATTATATTATGTTAGTCATCATATCGTCAACAACGTTTTATAGATAAGAGAACATGTTAATCAACCTGCTCGACATGTTTAGATACACGTTTGGGGCAGGTGATTCTTGACTCTTCAACGTCAGTTCTATGCTTCATACGATATTACAGTGACGACACAAAGAACGAGCGGTCTGTCATTGGATTCTACTCATAGCTGCCAAATAATTTTCCAGGCAGTGCATCAAAATGATTTTGTTCTTTTCTTTCTTTTAAATAATAATGATCCTTTCTTATTAAGATGTGATTATTTACTCTACAATCTTCAAATTAGTAAAACATTAGTAATAATGAGAAATTTTAGCGATCTATCTTTAGAGAAAACAGATAGAATGTCACAGAGCACATGGAGACACTTAACTGGAGCTCGATCCCCAAAGCAATACATAATTATGCAAAATAGGACTCTGTTTCATTGACTATCCCACATCCCAGAGGAAGATAATTCAGTGTTTGAATTAATTTCCGCTCGCTTCTAAATTAAGTTTCAAGTGAATTTGAGTGTTGCACATGGCTAAATGGAAGGATTTAGATTAACGTAACGTAGTACAGAACAAAACATTAGAAAAGGAGATTGATTTATATCTGATGCCTACACTGCCATTAAAATTAATTCTGGTCATTCTACACACTATCCTATGTAACGGACTGAACAGGCTTTCATTGACCTCACTGAAATCGACACATTTTTTTCTTGAAGTCTGTTATTACTAGTGGTCTGATGAGAGACAATTGAAAATAGATAACGCTCGTTTACCTAAACGTGTTTACTGATTTCAAGGTATTGAAAACGAGGAATGGGCGGCTGTAATAATAGAGTCAAGAGACAATGGTTAGATTTTCCTTTGATTAAATTGAGTCATAGCTTCAAATCTGTTTGTTCTGTTGCTCTTCACTTCTGTGCAAAACCTAGATCTTGTTATTGTCGCTCTTTATTTGTTATTGCACTGCTTTAGATTCTGAGGAGTAGTAGTTTGTACTGCTAACTTTGCAATGATAAGCAAATATTACGAACTCTGACCTGTCAGTGCAAGGAATGTCCTTGATGAAGCTGAAGATGAGAATTAAGCCGATGTTACATTCCTGCTTCCCTTCAGTCCAGAACAACAATAGCAGGGCTCAACTCTCTCTAAGTTCACTGTGAAAATAACTTCTCTGTCTACTGACTGTCATACTTTGGAACAAGTCAGGCAGCATCTTAGACGCAGGAGAGTCGACGTTTCGAGCAAAAAATCTTCATCAGGAAGGGCTTCTTGTGCTTCGGATGCTGCCTGACCTGCTGTGCGTTTACAGCACCACACTCTCGATTATAATCTCCAGCATCTGCAGTCCTCACTTTCGCGCCCATACATGGTAACAATCGCAAAGTAATCTCATAATTCCATCATTTTCTATCAACTGTGAAAAGGCCAGTGAACAACTTTGCACAGTCGTCCTTTTATGATCTGGTATGCTTGCTAACTTAACCCAGATGGTCTGCCTTTTCTGACAACAGACTGTCAATACGAATTTAAACTAAATCCTTGCCTCTGTTTGTAATACCTGGCAATTTTGCAGCATTGTGGCATGTTTCAAAGCCTCCATTATGCAATGCAAACTGTGATTATTCTGTCTCATTATAGCTCCAGAAAATACCAACAAGTCCCACAATGTTACACAATCTTAGGAAGGATGTAAATCCCTAAGCCAGACCTTGGTGTCATCCTGCATCTACAATTCTCTATAGCATATGCATAAAATTGCCTCTCGTTATCTCATAGCCTTATACCACTTGAAAGCTGATTCCAATTTCAGTTATTTGGATAACTGAGATATAATTTCATGTATGAACAAACAGATGAATTTCATGCAGGGACTTCATAGCTTTTGAGCTGCTGTTATTTAATTGTGCAACAGAAAGTTGCAGAGAAAATGCTGACTGGAATTCCCAGTTTATGCAATAGAGGACAACTACTGCAGGGCACAATATCTATCGGGGTGATTTGATCAATAACATCAAAATCAACCCGCTGTTGAGCTTCTTCATTTTCATGCTCCTTAAAATGAACAGAAATGATTATTTCTATTCCATTGAGTCACATTCGATGATTTTCGTGCTAATGACAGTGGCATTTCAACGTTATTTTTTGTGATCCCAATATCACATTTGTTAAACAAAAACACTTAAACTGTCATTTTCATTGATCAGATAATAGACCATTTGATTGAAACATAGAAAACAGGAGCAGAGCGATAGGTGACTGGTTATTTCAAACATGTTCGTCTGTTTAATATGATCATGGCCAGTTGGCCAACTCAGTGGTCTGGTCGCACTTTCTCTCCAGAATATTTGATCACTTTATCCTGAAGAACGATATTGAACACCTTCCTGAAAACATTCAATGTTTGGACTCCAGCACTTCCTTAGAAGTTATTCCGCAAGCTTTATCACACTCTGTGGAATATAATTCTTCTCTTTTCTGTTCTCATTGTCCCACCCCTTATCCTTAATCTCTGTCATGGCTGCTCATTGCGAACGTTCTTGTTGCAATTACCTTATCTACTCCTGTCAGACATGCAGAGATTTCAATGAGGTCACTCTTCAACCTTCTGAACTCCAGTGAACATAAGCCGAATCGATCCAGTCTTTCTTCATATGCCAGCCCTGACATCAAAGTAATCAGAGTGGCGCATAGATATATCCAGAGAGGAAAACATTCCAGAGATTTTCAGGTTTCTCCTTTAAAAGTGAAATCCATAAAATGGATAATTTATTACAGATCAACTTGGGACAGGGATTGATGGTAAACAGCAACATCGAACTGCTCCTAAATAAGGACCAATTGCACGTCAGACATTTCGTTTCCAGATCTTGAATTCATTTTCTTCAGGTTGGTATCTTATGTGCTTTATGATCTGAATTTGTTTCTGCATTAGTTAAGACATCGAATGGTTGAATAAAATGTTCATATGTTCAAACAGCATGTCGTACTTGTGCAATATATTTCAAAATGCGTTAGTTTTGACATTTTGTTTGTAGCACACGCTTTCCAACAATGGTCTGTAGTGACAAAGGAAAATAAACTTTGTTTCTGTTAAGGTGTCATCATTTGTTTTAAAGGTAATGGAGCAAAATAAAATCTGCATGCATTCAAATCATCATCAGGAGGTGGGCGGGACCAACTATGGCTGCGTTTTCTTGCATGAAGTTAAAGAAGCAATAAAGGAAAGGCTAGGTACTGCATGAGTATCTCTGTGGTGACCTCACTTTTGAGAGAAGGGAAATAGAGAGGAAACAGATGGACGAACAAAAATATTTTGTATTAATATGGTGCACTGACTGTTCAGGAGTAATCTGGTGAAAGGAGTGGTAAGAAATATTCCTAACATCGGAAAAGAATCAGGTTGGTAATTCCTTTAACTTTTTTTAAGGAGAAGTTTTTGACACTGAAATTTCATTGTCCTTTTCCTGGGCCGACGGAAGCAAGGCATGATTTGTCAAACATTGTGTGCTGTTATATCCGTTCAATATCCACAGTCAGGGAGCAGGAAAGAACTCTGCGCTCTTAATGTAAAAATTAATCGACTTGTCTCGAGCTTTTGAACGAACATTTTCCATCGTTACGAATCTGAGGAAAGATGAAGAAGAAAACATGCAAAAAGAGGGAGAAACAAGCACACAGGAGGAGAGCATGATTGACAGGGTTTGTGAGAGGGCCTGGAGCCAGAAAATGCTGGAAAACTGATTAAGACATACACTTGTTATTCTATTGTGAATGGATAAAGTGAGATGCACCAAGCAGAATCGATAGATTTTCTGAAATGATCGGTTATGACGTCACGCGCCCGAGCTCAAGACAAAGAATGTTGTTCGAATTAAGTAATACATAAACCGTTTCGGTGTTACCCTTTGTTGTGTGATATTAACTGAGATAAATGGACAGAACCACATTGAGACAATAGGTAAAAGCTATGACAGATGTAGGGAAGGGGCAAAGAAGCGGAGGCTACATTATTTCTGAATCATAAATAGCTGGGATGATGGCTGAAAGGTTGGCACTGCACGTCACTACACCAGCGACGCGGTTTCGACTGCATCCTCTGTCCAATGACTGAATGCGATGAGTTTGTTCATTCTATACTCATCTCCGGATATTCTGCTTTTCTTCATAATCTGAGAATGTGTAGGTGGATTAGCCATGGGGACGGCAGGGTGGCAGGGATGCTGTCGCGCGTGGGTCCAGTGGAATATTCTTCACAGATCGGTATGGATTCGCTGCTCTGAACGGTCTGCTTGCATACCGTAGGGGTAGTATATTAAATGGCTGGCAGAAAGAGCAAGGAAACTATAATACAGACCAAGTGATTCTTTCACTGTGCAGAATTTTGTCCAAACTGCACTTTTAGTGTTGCATAAATTCTTCTAGTTTGAGATGTAGCTTAGAAATATGAGGAAAATTGATTGCTGTGCTTCGAGATAAATTATGAGAAACTTGTTCCAGAAACATTGTGTGTCTTCTGTGAATGATATAAGGGGGAGGATTTTTTTCAAGGAAATGAACTAAATGGTACATTTATCACTGCAGATTTTGAAAAATTATGTCGTTTTGCTGCCATTATTGCAGACTTATGGCTAGGCCATTTAGGAGTCAAAGTTTTTTCACAACAAGGGCCATTGAAATCATGAGATATCTCTCTGAAATGTTCGTAAATTGTGGGAATTGTAATAACTGAAGCACTGCTACCTCAGAGCGCTAGAGACCTGGGTTCAATTCCCGCCTCAGGCGACTGACTGTGTGGAGTTTGCACTTTCTCCTCGTGTCTGTGTGGGCTTCCTCCGGATGCTCCGGAATCCTCCCACAGTCCAAAGATGTGCGGTTCCGGTGAATTGGCCATGCTAAATTGCCTGTCTTGTTAGGTAAGGGGTAAATGTAGGGGTATGGGCGGGTTGCACTTCGGTCGATTGGTATGGGCTTGTTGGGCCGAAGGGCTTGCTTCCACACTGTAAGTAATCTAGTCTAGATGTTTGCGAGGTATGGTTTCGCCATATAACGCCAAGGTTGGTGATTGATGTAAGACACAAGATAAGTATTATCAAAATTCAAGGATAAAAAGATCAAAGAATCTGAACAACTTTCTTCGGTTCCTGGGCGTCCATATGACTTGACTAACAAACACCAGTGACTAGATGACACAAGATGATGTTCCTGAATTTAAATCTGAACACATTAATAGTCACTGAACACAGATGACACCACAACATATTACCCTTTCACTTAGATATCAGTTCAATTCCGTTTACTTAATCTTGACAGAAAGATAATATGCTAGTTTTTCATTCAGAGCTAAAAATTTAAGTCAGAAATCCTGTATTTTGCCATGTATTAAGTCGTGGAAGCCAGCGAAAGTAATAATCTTTGGGAATTTCCTGGGCATTTCCCAAGTCCACGTGAATAGTAAGAGGCAAGTTATTGAAACTTTGTATCAGGTGGCGTATACTGATACTTGAATCTATAATTTTTCAGGTATATTTAACCGCTTAATTTTTGATTTCTTTCTGCTAATTTCAAACGATTTTTAACGTAATCGTACGTCATTGTTGTTTTCACATAACTGGATTGACTGTGAGCAGGACAAACTGCCCAGCATGCTTGGAAGTCCACTTTCCTGTAATTTTAACAGGATAGTGCATCAGAAATGTAGCAGTAAAGCATATTTTTTGTGGAGCGTTTGACATTTTGAAGAAACTAAATTTCACTTACTGTTAATGTACATAAGGATGTTACTGCTGGGAGTAGCTTCAATCAGTTTCCAGTTTAATGAGTAATAATTTAAAATTTCCAACAAAAGTTACTGAACACTGCATACTGATATTCCATTTTATTAATTATGGTCGCTTTCTTTTTAAAAAACGCTATATTAATAGTGTTTCTGGGGGATTAAACATGAAAATAAGTGAAAGGTTATTTGGTTTAAACTGATAGCATGCTGAAAATTGGCCGTGCACTGCATACCGTAAGGCATAAGAATGAAATGTGAGTATTAATAAAATAAAAATGACAAATGATGTTTTCACTCTAAATCCTTCTTACCATTTCAAGAATGTGCCTCTGGAAATTTTCAAATGACATTATTGCACGAATATGTTGATGTTATTTCTCATAACATTATTTCAACATGTATTTTCTGAATCCGTTCTTGGGACTAGAACATCACTGGTGCAGCCATCACTTTCTCTCCATTCCATCCTTCGCCTTTGTTTCGCAGGGTGTTCACTTACCAACCACAAAGGTTCACACTGGCGTTATTATAGACAAAACGTGACAGCTGACGAAGAATTTCCAGACTCACAACATTAAGTCTTGTTTTTAATCGACAGATGCTGCTTCATCTTCTGAGTTTCTCTGCCTTTCAGCGTCCGTGCATCTGCAATTCTTCGGTTTATATTTAAAAGGCGAAGCCATGTAAAACATTGGTAAATGTTAACCCCAAACTGATGACGGAATAATCCATGCATTCTGATCATAAGTTTGAAGCATAGCACATGTTCTGAGGAATTCTTTCCAATGTCAGTGACATAGTCTCATAGAGGTAGACAAAAACGAACCAGATCTTGTGGAAGAACTCGTCGATGCCAACCAGATATCCTAAACTATTCTCGTTCCAGTTGTGATTGCTTTGCCGATCTTCCATGAAACCCTTCCTAGTTACATACCCATCTAGATAACTTTTCAGTGTTGCAATTGTACCACTGTCCACCACTTCCTCTGATAACTCATTCCATGTGCACACCAACCTCTGCACGATAAAGTTATCCCTGAGGTACTTTTAAGTTTTCGCATCTGACCCTAAACCTATGACCTCTAGTTGTGGACTCACTGTTCCCAGGGAAAAGATCTTGTCTATTATCCCTATTCACACCGCTCATGATTTTATAAACTTCTATAACGTTACCCCTTTACCTCCATGCTCCAAATAAAACAGCCCCAGCCTATTCAACTTCCCCATTTATCCAAATCCACTAAATCTGGCAGTATCCTTGTAAATCTTCTCCGCACACGTTCACGTTTCACCACATCCTTCATCGAGGAGGGACACTCGATTTACATACGTTATTCCAAACACAGTCAGACCAATGTTATGTGCAGACACGACATGACGTTCCAATTCTTATTCTCAATAATCTGATCAATATAGGAAAACATACCAAACAACCTGTTCACTATGTTATCGAACTGTGACTCCATGTTTCAGCAAAAATAAATATTGGTTGGGTATAACTCCCAAACACATTCCTATTATGTGTATTTGTCCTGATCCGACTTGCCAATCCAAAATGCAGCATCTCACATTTATCTGAATTAAACTCTATCTGTCACTGCTCGACCCATCGGCCCATCTTATTAAGATTCGTTTCTACTCCAAGACAACTTTCTTCACTGTCCACTACACCTCCAATTTCGAAGTCATTTCCAAACTTGCCAACTGTACCTCCTACGTTCACATCCAAATCGTTTATATATATAACGAAGAACAGTTGACTTGGAACTAAAGTCTGGATTTTGCTATTTTCTTAAATTTCGCAACACTGTAACATTGCCTTTCCAGGGCTTTTCATTTGACGAAAATTTGAAATTTTATTCTTCAACTGCAAACCCTTGGGTTGTGCGGCCTGGAACTAAATGGGAAGAATGAGCAAGGGATAACTAACACATGTGCATTCCCATGCAAGTCCCTGATCATACTAACTTTGAATTCTATTCAGCATATCCTCATTGACACTGAATCAGAATCGTCAAGCTCCCTTACCCACATAATTGGATGTGCAGGTCCATGACATAGGTTTTAGAAGTTAAATTGATACGCTCATTCACATCTCTTAAAAGCAATTGCATGTGCGTACTCGTTCAACAGAAGAGTTTCACACATATCCCAAAAATGAATTGAAAAGTAAAATCAATTGATAGGTCTTCCACACTCCCTGATGAAAGGTTTTCTGTGCATTGTTGTTTGATTGACTTATGCCCCTAAATTAATTTATCTGTGTATGTTGTAACGGTCATGGCAATTCAGACCAATTTTAAAAAGCTTAACAATTGAAGAAAGCTAAAACTTGGAAAGAATATATTTGAAAAGCGTTTATTGGATGAAGAGGCAGGACTTCAGAGTAACAAAGAAGTAAAATATCAATCATTTTTATTGTAGTCCAGGACATTATGTTAGCAAAGTTTAACATTGCATTGTTAGTGACATAATTCTAATTACAAGACAGAGTAGCATCTTTCAAAGTGAGGATGCACATGAAATCTATCGTTGCATGCATGTTAATTGTACTGAATGGGAAAGTGGACAAGTGGTTGTATTGATTGTGTCTGTTTATTTAAGTAAATAAGTACAAATATAGCTTTGAAAATTTCATAAATGTTTTTAATAGAAGGTCGGGTTCAAGTTTTAACATACGGAACGAGCATGTGTTACATAAATGGCTGATTTGGTACGGTGGCTTAGTACTGTCCTGGAATCTGTCCCTTTTTAAGCAAAATCGATTCTAATACAACTGCATAAATCAATTAAAGTTCATATAAAATCTCAAAAGTGGCATCGTTTTGACAAAAGAAATAAAACTCATATTATATACGCAAGCAAATATATTATGCAGGCTGCAATGTCAGTTGTTTGCTGCCCAAGTTTTGTTTGGATCATTTTGAAACATGTGTCCAAAAGCCTCACAATATTATTGTGATGATGTCAGTGATAGCTTCTAGGAATAAATCCGACTCATGATGAATAATCATGGACTGAGACATGAAGCCAGGTTTGGCAGTTTCACTTCAGGGCAAGGCTGCCAGTCATCAGACTCTACCTAGTTTTTGCAATTACACCAGGTCGTTAGACAAGTAAAAATCACAGTGGATGCGACTTCCATTACATTTGTAAAGGAAAATGCACAAAGTTTGGTTTCTTGCCAATGTATATTTTTATATGTGCATGCTTGCGTGAAGATTCCCTGTTCTGAACCACTAATGTCATTGTCACCAACATAAATCTTTGACTACAGCTTCAACGACAGAATATCGTGTGGAGGTTTTTTTGTGATATAACTATCGACCAAAGAATTGCGTACTTTCATTTTAAATTTTGTTTTAGATTGTTCTGCTATGAAAGTTTTGAAGTCAGTGTTTTTTTTTTGCTCGTAGAGGAAAACCTGAATACACTTGCGAAGGAATTCAAGAATATTGGGGAAATTGACGTTCTGAGATTCGAATCTTTGTGTTCATTGAAAGAGGTAGGAAAACATTGCTCGTTAATTTTCGTGTAAATACCTTGGACATTAACAACGGTCCGAAACAGAAACCCTCCCACTCTTGTGAAATCCGAGCTAATCATATGAGCAGTCATTGATCTTTCTCAGTTTATGTCGACTTAGGCTTTGCAATTTTGCCAGTTCATGGTTTCTTGCAATTGTGTAGATTTCAACTGAAAACTGAAACATAAGGAACCAAGATTTAAGTTGCAAGCTAAACAAGCAGTTTCCATCCCATATTTGAGATTGTATCGTGATAAAGGTGCAGTCACTGATATTCGTGCCTCTGGTCTCTGGTCTTCACTGATGTAGCTTGCCATACATTTTCTGAATGTTTACCGTCAGTAAAGTTCTCAACTAGTGACGTTTAGTTCACCTGTAGAGATAAATGTCGAATGAGAAGCCCATCAGAATTAGAGAATAACTGAATAGCCAAAAGCATCGATACAATTCAAAATCCTTGAATATTGTCAAGAAATGAGACAGGCTTTCAGGTGAACTGTTCTCGACTTGGAATAAATCTTTTATGAACTAACTTTAATCGCTTTTCACAGAATTTTTAAGGAAAAGTTTTACGAAATGAATATCATGCTGCTCCACATGGTATTCTGAAGTACTTAAGATTTAAGGAACTCTTCAATGGACTGCCTCTTTCTCAAAACCAATCTCTGAGCAATGGTATTGAGCAGAATAATTTAAACCCAAAGGTGAACTACATTTGTTTTCATTGTATCCTGCATTTGAGTGAGAAAGAAAACATTTGTTTCCAACGCAAGCAGTTTCATTTTATGAGTAATTTAAGTTTTTTAAAATTTCCGAACGTTTTGATTGGCTGTTCCCTAAATTGTTGCCGATGACCTTAAGTATATCTTGCTTTTAAGGAGGACTAGATAATTAATTCAATCATTTTTAGCTGTCTTCTTCCTCGACAAACGTTGATCATCTACAACTTTGAAGAAGAAATTAAGACTGTTAGGATGGAAGACAACCAGACTTCCTTTGCGATGTTAAGGAATGTGGGCGTATAGGAAAATATAAGAAGTCTAGATTACTTACAGTGTGGAAACATACCAATCGACCCAACAAATCCACCACGACCCGCTGAAGCACGACCCACCCTTCTAACACTATGGACAATTAAGCACGGCCAATTCACCTAACCTGCACATTTTTGGACTGTGGGAGGAAACCCACGGAACCCAAAGAAAACCTGCACAGACACGGGGAAAATGTGCAAACTCCACACAGTCAGTCGTCTGATGCAGGAATTGAACCTGGGCTTCTCGGGCTGTAAGGCAGCAACGATAATCACAATGCCACCGTGCCGCCCAAAGTGCTGTTTATCTCTGATTACTCTGAGTGACGTAGTGAATTTTAACTTTACTTCTCAATGGCCCGAAATATCATTCTTTCACACACACTTCGAGAACGTTCTCAACAGACACCAAACAGACAAAATGGCAAGAACTAAGGCATAGGAAGCGACAACAGCAAACCAAGCACTGTCGAATCTACATTACCTCATCCCTTGTATCTTGGAATTAGTGATAGAATTGGAAACACTGTCTCTTAGTTAAATCAAACGTGCGTATGACATTTTCATGTACGTCGACATAATGCCCCAAACAGCTCCTTCACCATCTGGAAGTTATTCACTTCCCACTTCTGGGGCATACCAACAGATTTGATGACACAATGAAAAATGAGTCTGGAGAGAGTTGACCTAATAGTCCACAACATTGACCCTGAACTTGATGACGTCTCATGGCATCTGATCAAAAATATGCTACCTCCTCAACCAATGAATCACTACTCTCCCCTGGTGAAAGAAGCACGGGAGGATGGTAAGATGATGAATGAAGCGCCATGATCAGTGATCAACAGTGAATTGCAAAACTTTCAGCAAAACTTGCAATCTCATGATTCTGCTTTGCCAATCTACACGAAACATCTGGAAAGGAGTTCAAATCCCGTTCAAAGAAGTATGCATGAAAGAATGCTAGTAGCATATTTACGCTTCTGGTAGATTTTTCTTTTCTTATTGTATAGCACTTATTTAATTATCATCATCACGTACTGACGATGTGGCCATTGTGAGGCAATTTTCAAACATCCAGCTGCACTCATTTGGCCGTATGTGACAATAAAGCTAAGTCAATTAAATTCAATGCAGGGATAACTATCTTGCTGGATTCCAACTTTTAGTGATTGCCAGTGTAGAGTTTACACGTTCTCTTTGCAGCTCAGTGGGATCACCCAGAATCCAAAGATATGTGGTTTAATTAATTGACCATGGTGAAATATGACCCCGTGATGTCAGCAGATGTGCAGGTTAGGAGAATTTGCAGTGGTAACGCACCTTAATGGGATTATGGGAATGCAGTGGAGAATGGACCTGCGTGTGGGTTGTGCAGACTCGATTGGCCCAATTTCCACAATGTGCATTGTTGGCCTCCTCTAGAATATTCTTGATATGCCCAGGTCAGTCAACTCCAACATCACTCATGGAGTTTGGCATCGACCAGGACAAAGGGGGTCGCTTGAATGGCTCCAAATGCATTTACTGCTTTCTTTCATGATACCTCAGTAACTGCAGTGTGCACTTTCTGCGAAAACCATCATATAAGTTTTACAAGGAGCTTTACACACTAATTTTCAATGTTACAACTAATTCCATAGAGAATGACAGCGACTGCATCTGTTTGTGCACATTACCAACTGCAAGTCCCCATCCACGACACTCATCATCGACATTTGGAACTAATCCACTATTTTTCTGATGTCGTACGGTGAAAATTCTGGAACTCACTCCTTAAAAATATAGTTCGTGCTTTCATTAAATGGACTGCAAAAGTTCAAGAAATATGTTCACCACCATATTCTTAAAAGTAATTAGAAACGGGAAATAAATACTGGCCCAGATAGTGACTACCAGATCGCATGAATGAACAAAAATAAAAAGGGTGACTGTTGACAGTGGATCCTGAAAAGACTGGTCCTCAACTCGATTGCTCTCAGTAGCCTGGATCAATCAACTCCGAAGATACTCAAGGAGTTTTACTCTTTCGTCGAGACAGCAGGTCGCTCGATTGGCACCAAATTGCACAAATATTTAATGCTTCCTTTCGTGATAATCAATAACTGCGATGAGCATTATCGACACAACACACTATAGATATTCACAAAGGCCCCTTAAACAGTAATTTCCAATCCTACGACCACTTCCGTACAGTTGGTATAACATTATTCTATGAAGTGCCTAGTGCTTGACTTGCCCGGATCAGCCAGCTCCGACATCATGCAAGGAGTCTGACACCATTCACGACAAAGCCTCTGATAAAGTTCTGCCACTACTATTGATGACCAAAGTTCGAGAACTTTGCCATGACCCGAATCAACCGTTCCAGTACAGCTGAAACGGTGGAATTTGCTCGAAAATATTGACAACTGCTGAGTTATGTCATTTTCAGAAAAGGTAGAACACATCGAATCCTCGAATTACTGGCAAATCGGCTTAATCTGGATGCTTGGAAGTGAGAAAAAAACACTCATCAAAAGTACTGAAAAACAGCACTTGCCTTGCAATAAGTTGCTCATTGACGCTCAGTTTCTGTTCAGCCAGAATCAGTGGGTTGTTGATCAAATTCCAACAACAATCAAAAAATAAGAATAGAATCTGAATACCAGGGATTGACTGCCCTTCATGTCAAGGAGGCATTTGAAGGAGGGTAGCATCAATTAGCCCTCACAATATTGGAGCCAATGGGAGCCATGTATAAATCTGAAGATCATGAACACAACAATAAAAAAGCAAAATTTGATAACTTTCCCCTTATTCTGGAGGGACCACAACAGCGAAAGAGTCATGCAACACAGAAGATGCCTTCAGCCCATCAGGTCAGCAGATAATTTCTACATTAGTCCCATTTCCCAGTCATTGAACTTTTCTTTTTTGATGGAAAACTCTGACTCGTGGAGGTCTGCGAGTGTCAGTATTTGGTTCATAATAATTAATGCTATGTTTTAACGTTCTGGAAGAAAAGACCCACAGCACTGTTGTTTTATTTGCAGATCATAAAAAGGCAAGGGAGGGACAGTTTGATCAGGGAGGAGAGTGAGCAAAGAATTGGCAGATGGAATAAATGTGGAAAAGTAAGTTTATGAACTTTATCAGGAAGAATAGAGGCACAGACTGTTTTCTAAATGGTTTGGAAATCACAAACACAAGGAATACTGGTTCAGGATTGTGTTAAGTTTTCGTGCAGATTCCGTTGTCATTTAAAAGGTAATTGCAAAATTAGCGATCATTTTGATAGAGATAGACTACAAGTGCAGGGATGTAGTTCTGAGGTGAGAGTTCGCTGTGGTCAGACATGCATTTGAAATTTTGTGAGCTGTTTGCGGTGCTGTACCTGAAAAATGGATGCACCGCTCTTGAAGGTGTTCCACAGGAGGTTCACAGGCATGATCATGGGAGTGCAGGGCTTGTCAGGTGAGAAGCATTTGAGGATTCTCAGTCCAGACTCAATGAAATTTCGAAGGATGTGGGGCGAGGAATCTGAATGAAACTTACAGAAAACTGAGACGTTTTGCAGAGCGGATGTGTACAAGATGTTTTCACTGGGAGGAGAGGCGAGGATCACTGGTCGTAAATTCAAAATGAATAGAGGTGTTTCAAAACCGAGAGTGTTGAATCTGCGGAATTCATTGCCAGAGATAGCTGTGGACATCAAGTCCTTGACTGTATTTAAGACAGTGCAGGTCCGTTGTCAATCTGTAAGGGGAACAAAGAATACAAAAAGAAGGCAGGACAATGGAAGGGTAAGAAATGAATCAATCACGATTGAATAATAGAGCTCTTGCTTGGCTAAATGACGTCATCCTGCTCTTTCTGTTCAGGGCTGATGATCGTATGATATTTCAAATGTTCATGAAAATACTCTTTGACGATTTTCAAGTTTTTCAGCTCTCCTAAACTTCCAAGATATGTGTTCCAGATAATTACTATACTCTGGTCAATTTTTCTTTCCTGCATTCTCATCCAACTTGATGTCCTTAAATTTAATTGTAATTTAATTAGATGCTTCCTTGTTAGTGAATCTTCAGACGAAGTGAAACGCTGCTCCTATCTACTTTACATATGGCCATCATAATCTCTTACATCTCAATTTGCTTCCCCCCACCCGCCACCCCAGTATCCTCTGTGTAAAGAATACAGTTGTCCTCCCTGTCTTCATAGGTAAAATGCTTCAATCCTAGCAACATACTGTGGAGTCTGCCTTCCAAATGTCATAAAGCTTTTCGAAAAGTGGTTCCTTTTCTCAAGGATATTGTGTCCTTTTTTTTGCAGAGGGGTGGTTAACAGCTCCAGGCTCAGATTAGAATGGTTTGGTACAGAGGTTAGAGGGTATTGAGAGGCCTTTTGTTTGCACGTAAACAGATGAGACTTCAGGCCAAATGTTCATGTTTTAGAAATAACCTGCATAACCCAAGAGGACGTGCTCTAGCTCAATCTGCTCTAGCTGAACAGTTCAGTCCGGAGCTAGTTCGTGAGTTCAGCTGTGGACTCTGTGAAGAAATGCTGCTAAGCGTTTTCTCCTTTTGTACTTCTAACCTCCACCTGTAAGCTTTGTTTCATTTTACTGTGTTGAAGGAGTTTGTTTATTGGACTGAAGTGTACATTCACAACATCATAATTAATGTAGCTTGGAGTGACTGGTTTCAGTAAACATTCTTTGTTCTGTTCTTTGTGTCTCATTCCTTAATTTTGGGAATAAATTTCTCTCTGTTTTCAAACCTTGTCGTCAACGTAGCTAACTTACTCCGGGTAAGTTTCACTGTCTATATATCGAAACAAATTGCAAAGTCATGGTCTTTGCTGCCTGCTTACGAATGTTATGAGTGGTCTAGCCGAGTCCATAACACAAACACAAACAAAGTATGCTTGAAAATCTCAGCAAGTCTGGTCGTAAAGAAGTGTCACAGAATTCGAAACACGAAATCTGATTTCTGACCACAGATGCTGCCACACCTGGTGAAACTTCCGAGCTATTTCCTCTTTTGTTTTGGATATCCAGCTTTCGCAGTTCTTTCATTTTTTTTGTCCATTGACATTTTCTCCTTTCAATTGATAGTCTTACAATCACGGTTAGAATTCCTAATAATGCCAGAGTGGGAGTAAATTTGAATGCATGAGCAATTCTGGTAGTGTCTGTCGAATATGAAACATGGCATGCATAAGCAAATGTATCAGGCAATAATATTTAGAATTAGTTTTCAAGACAAAAACAATGTATCTATGATATATTTTTCACAGCAGTTCCTACAAGAATGCTCGTTGTTTGTGAAGCTCTGTAGCCAGCACGAGACAGGGGAACACTTAAATAAATGTAAGTTCTGTTGCAGGTTTAATGGCCCTCATTATTTCGTGCACACGACTTGATTTCTTTTATCTGAGACCACAATTAAACAAAACAAACAACTGCAGTCTACCAAATACGTGGACACAGATTAAAATGTTTAGCTTTTCTAAACATAAATACTGACTTCAGTTCAGCCAATCAATAGTTGCAGTGTTCACCACAACAAACTGTTGGGTTCTCCGCGATGCCACAAATGGCTCAATGTTTCTGTATCATAAGGAAACTAAAAGAAGGAGCTTGCTCGTTTCTTGGTCTCTTATTGCCTTTAACTTCCCTCTCCCGTAAAATCAATAACTAAAGTTCCTTGCATCAGTTACCGTCAAGAATAATCTTTTCGATTTATAAAAACTTAGAATTTGCCATAAAACAACATCTAACTGGGAGAATGCACCTCAGTTATCACGAGCTGCTCATAGGCAACGTAACCTATTTTCGATCAAGTTTATTTTTTATTGATATTTGGACTCACAATTTGCAAAAGAGCAATGATGGTTCGTCCTGTTTTGGTGACAGTTCCAAATTATTCCTGAGAAGATAACAGGCAGGGATCTTCTTGGATAACTCCATACTATAAGGAGAAACTCCCACATTTCTGTCAGCAAGTTCCATTGCAGCTTCTTAAAATGGGTGAGAGAACATGATATTACACCAAGTTTGGAAGGAAACTTATGATTTATTTCATCCCAAGCACACCCTATCTCTTTCTGTCAAAGTGAATACGTGCATTGAAAATTGGAAGACTGCTTTTTAAACAAAAATGGTTAATTCATGGGATATGTATAGCACGGTTGAGCTAGCACTTACTGCCCATTCCTTGTTGTACTTGAGAAGGTGGTCAGATTTCTTCTTATATTTCTGTTTCTGCCGAGGCACCAGAATTCAAAGATCTCAGTCTTCAGTTTCGATTCATTCTTGGTCATACTATCAAATGTTTGGAGACTCCGGATAATTCAATGAGAATGACAAATTTCCTCCGAATGTACTCAATGATTGTCTTGCAAAACCTGTTGTCCATCCCGCCAAGTTGTCCTGGTAAAGCTGCAATCATGCCATCGGAACAGCAATGAAGAACATTGCCTCGCTATTTCCACTCTGAACAATGTTTACACAACATTACATCTCGAGAACTCGCAAAGTGGAGGTATGGCTCTTCAACAGTGTTATAAAGAACTAATTGCTTTGCAGTAAGTATGACACCTGCCAAGGCTGCTTAGATCTTGGCATCAGTGCCGTTTTCGTTCAAATGTGGACAAATGAGCTCAATTCCAGAGTTGAAGCAGAAGACTCAGGCCTTCTGCTCGAATCTCAGATGGCGATGAAACAGACTGCAGACTGGAGGTGGAAGACCTGGTAAAATGGTGTACTCAGAACAACCTCGCTCTCAATGATAGCAAAATCAAGGAACTCATTATTGACTTTTGGCGGATGTTACTCATGCCCAGCTACACATTAACAGCAGAGAGATGGAACGAGTGGAGAGTGTCAAGCTCCTGGGAGTGGTCATCAACAACAAGCTTTCTTGTGGATGCAATGGTTACAAAGGCCCAACAACGTCTCTTCTTCCACAGGCAGCGGAAAAACTTTGACATGATGGCGAATGCCCTTGCCACCTTCTATAGGTACACCACGGGGAGCATTATGTCTGGATGTATCACTACCTGGTCTGGCAACTGTACCGTTCAAGATTGGAGATGGTTATAGAGAGTGATGAACTCTGTCCAGCCAAACAGAAAGGCCAACCTCCCATCTATGAAATCCATCTCCCAGGCCCGCTGTCGAGGAAAAGCCGCAAGCATTCTTAAAGATCTATTCCACCCTGTCAATGTTTTTTCTAAAACCTGTATTATCGGGGAGAAGGTACAGAAGCCTGAACACTTAGACCAGCCGGTTTTGTAACACTTTCTACCCTACAGTTGTAAGGATACTGAATGGACTCACTAAACTCCTAACACTGGCCTGTAAAGGTTTACCTATTATTTACTATCTATGCCACTTGATTGTGTGTTCTCCCTGTATTGATCGCAAGGGAAAGCTTTTCACTGTGCCTCGGCATACGTGACAATAAATTCAATTCATATCAAGGCCACATTTGATGCCGTGCAGAATGAAGAAGCCATCACAAAACTGAAATCGATGGGAATCAAAACTCTTCACTGGCTTGAGTCACACTGATTACAAAGTAGGATGGCTGTAGCTATTGGAAATCAGATATTCCAATACATCTCTGCCGGAATTAATCAAAGTAATGTCATATATTCAATCATCTTCCGCTGCTTCATTATTCATCTTCAGATCAGAAATGTGATGTTCGCTGAAGAAGGCAAGACATTCAGTACAATTCACAACTCCACAGAAACTGAAGAAATGTGTGGGAAAATGCAGCACGACCTAGATAATTCCCAGTTAGGCTCGAAAATGGAAAATAGTAGCACGTCACATGCTCAGCCAAAAAACATCAGCAACACGAATGGACCTTGCTATCACCACTTGGTAGCATGAGAATCACTAAATTCCACCGTTGCGAACAATCCTGGGAGATATACACAACGAGAAACTTAAATATATGAGCCACATAGTTTCATATTTGAGGTACAATTGCAATGAAATTGCAAGCTGAGATCCTGAGAGCATGCTGCTTTTAATTGCGGTATTTTGTTGCCCTCTTTTTTTTAATTGTGGTGCGATTTTCTGTTTTTGTTTTTGCGATGTATCCCTGGACAGAGTACATCTGGGAAGGGTACTGTGTTGCTGGAAGCTGACAGCATTTTAGTTGTACTGGAGGCGCTCGTACCGGAAAGATAAGGAGCATTTAAATTTGTAACTGCTGTGTGGACAATGGCGGAAAAAAATAGCCTTTGCTGTATCCAGTACTTTCACATATTTCATGATGCCACAAAGTTGTTTTATATTCTGTCCCTCGCACTAAGTTCATTTTAAGTTAATTGCAATCTGGTTGGCAGTTATTAGTTACAGATAATCCTTCAGAACTCCAGTTCCACCAGATTCCACTATTTCAGACTTCATCTCAGTGACTCAGCCAGATATTGCTCTCAAAGCAATGGATCGTTGACATCAAGTAAATTAAGAGATGTGTTAGAAACCTGCTTGATAGACATCTCAGTTCTGCTATGTTTTCCTATAAAACACACTTTGAAAACAAACAGAACTCAGCGAGGTGTTTCGGAGTTCAATCAAAATCAACATCATTCATTAATTGTGTAAGTGTACACGCATCAGCTTTAGGAGATTGATGGCAATCAAAATTAATATTGACAATTCCTATAAGTATTAGAAATAAATGGCACGGCACAACATTGAATTTAAATTAAAAATACTAATCAACACAATAATCTGCATTATACAGATACATGTTACAATTTATCGAAACCTCACAGATGGATGATTGAAGTTCATAGTGCAGAAATTGATTTGTATTCTGCATTCTTGAAGCTTGACAATGTTTTGCGAGGTTTCAATGATAACATACATATTCTCAATAGTTGCCTGTCTTCAGAGATGCAAACATTATCGACAGATTTACAGTTGTTCCTCGCTTTGAACAAAGAATTACTGCACTGCACTGATGGAATTACGCATCTGCGTAAGGTCATCATAGTTTTTAGGCATCTATACTTCTTGAATATTATTTCTTAAAAATCCAAAAGGAAAAACTATGGAAAATTAAGAGTGAACCCGTCGGCCTAAAGCAGGTTCCAGACACTTGATTAAAGTAGTTGTCTCTAGTCAAGATTATGCTCAACCATGTACAATTGGAATGGGTAGACTGAGATAAACAGCGTACAGGAAATCGGGAAAGGTGCAAATTGTCGATATCACGCTGGTATCTTCACGAAGATGCAGATGGTCTGAAATAGCTATTCAGATCAACACCCCTATATCACATTAATGAAGTTTTCTTTTCCTGGAAGGTTATGCATCAAATTGACAATGTTAGGGGATTTTTTTTTTCTGTCAGCTCAAAGAACATGAAACCGAGAATTTCACAGAGATAGAAATGAAAATATCCAGAAAAGGTCAAAAGAACCATGCACACAAAACATTTGATCTGGTTCCTGGAAACATGAAGTAAAATCGCCCAAAAGTTAATGGTAATTCATGTTAAACCAATGATCAGATCCTGGCAGATTAAAAATATCCTGGGAAAATGAGAGATTACGCACTGTTGTGGAAATAAACTATGTACATAATATTTGCCAAAATCTGAAAGCTTGGAAATGAAGAAAAGCAAAAGGCTTTGGGCGCCCTTCTCAATTCTCCATTGAAGGCTAACATCCGCTTGCAACAAACAATTAGAAAAATTGATAAAATTTTAGCTTCCATCACAAGAGGATTTGATTGCAGGTCTAATGAAATGTTGCCTCATTTGTAAAGCATCTTCGTGAGACCTCACCTGGAGCATTGCATGAATTGTTGAATCCTTATCACTGGAAAGATGTTATTGCCGTTGATGGAGAGCAATGTTGGATAAGCCACAGTTGTTTCCAAGATGGAGGAACTGGACTTTTACTGTGCTGTTGGCCTCGATGAATCCATTTCAGCATAAGTCAATGGATTTAAGGTACCAACCAAACAGTCTCTGAAGTAGACTGAAGTGAGGAGATATACATATACATACACACATACATATACACATATATACAGAGAGAGAGAAATGTACATAGACATATATCACATACTTGTGACTGTGTCATATATATTGCGTTGTATAAACATTTTTGTCTAAATTGCACCTCTGCTCATTCATCACTGAGTCAGTTATCACATGATATTTTCACTGAATTTGCTAAAACTGTTGGTCGACTTCAAATGCTCATAGATCCATACAATGATCGTCTGGCTATCACCACTTCACACCCAATGGTTTTGCAGTCACTGAATTATCCATCTGCCAACACTCTGAGAGTTACAATTACACAGAAACTGAAATATTCAGAAAGTGTGGTGCTGCAAATGAGCAGCTGGTCAGGCAGAATCCAGGGTCAGGAGAGTCTACGTTTTGAACTTCATCTGATTAAGAGCTCATATTCGAAAAACCGACCCTCCTGCTCCTCTGATGCTGCTGGACTGATTGTGCTTCTCCAGCACCACACTCCTCGACTCTGATCTCCAGCGCCTTAGAAGACTGACCAGTGTAGATGTAGTACGTTCAGATATCACCGACCCAACCTGCTGCAGAACTGATTCTAAATCCTCAGAAATCCAATACGCCTTTTCCGACACCTACTCTTCAAAGACATTTTAATACAATCAATCATTCTTTTCTTTTTCACACTGGTATGTGGCAGAGAGAAATCCTAAGATTACTGCCTTTGAGAATCTGTCTTTCAATTTCATTCTTAACTCGTGGAAATCTGTCCTGAGGACCCCATTATCTTTTCTGCCAATGTTGTTGGTACCAATGCGGACAGTGTCATCTTTTAGTGCCATCTTGCCGAGACGAAATTCCGCAGCCACATCATTCCTTCCAGGAGGCAACGCACCATCCTATAGTTAGTGAATCAGATTTCTAGCCTCTGATCACTTTTTGTTGCGACTGTACTTATATGACTAGAGCGGTTCAGGTTCTGGTCAATGGTGGCAATCAGGTTGTCGACACTGTGTGATCCTGTAAAGTTAATACCAATTTATATCTCCGGGCAATGTTGTTGGTGATAATCAATGCCTGGTATTAGAGTGGCAGGGATTTTCGCTGACAATTGTCAGTCGAAAACGTGCTATAGATCCAGATTGTCGTACATTTAGACATGGACTCCTTCAGTATTTCAAGAGTCATGAATGGTGCTCAACGTTGTGCAATCATCAGTGAGTATCCCTGCTCCTGACCTTATGGTCTTGGGAGGTCATTGATGAAACGGATAACGATAGCTCAGCCAAGATCATTCCCCGAAGATCTTCAGCAGAGATGTTCTTGCGCTGAGATTACTGATCTCCAACAACTCCAAACATTTTCCATTTGCTAGGAATGCCACGAGCCAGCATGGATTTTTCACGTGATTCTCAGTGACGCCAGTTTTGGTCGAGATCATTGACTCCCCATTTGATCAATTGCTATATTAGCATAAAGAACAACCACTCGCACATTATCTGGAATTCAGCTGAAATGATGACGGCATACATTATAATTAGTTAGTCGTTATTTTTAAGTAAGGCGTGTGAATGACTAACTTCTCAATTCTTCTTTCCTTAAGTAGGTCAATATGTATATTGGGGGCAAAACCTGTCTCACTTGAAAAGTTTCGATACCTCCAAATTAATTCGCATATTTGGTCATCTTCCTTTTGAGCTGTGGAAGGAGGCCTTCTAAAGCTATAAAAGGAAATAATCAAATAATGGCTGGCAAACCGTGAACAGCGTTTGTCCCCTTATCTACAGAAAGGTGTTTTGCCTTTGGATAGATCCCAGAGAAGCTTCATTCGGCTGATCTCGGATATGAAGTGTTTTTTAATAAATATAATGAAAAGATTGGGCCTGTCCTTATTGCAGTTGAGAAGAATGAGAGGCCATCTTATCAAACCAATTGTAATCCGCAGGAGATGAGAACAGTTTGTTTTCCTTTGATCGCCTATTTAACGTCGATGTGGAGAGGTATTTGTTCTGTCAGAAGATTGTGAATCTGTGGAATTTCTAATCATAGAGGGCAGTCGCTGCTGGGTTATTTACAATATTCAAGGCAGTGATGGATAGATTTTTGCTCAGTAAAGGAATCGATTGGTGAAAGGAAAAGTCAGGAAATTGAAGTCCAGGTTTATCAGATCAGCCATGATTTCATTGAGTAGCAAAACAGGGTAGATAGGCTGAATGGCCTAACTCTGCTCCAGGTTTTTCATTGTAAACGTGAAGGAGGTGAACGGTGGAGAGCAGATGTCAAGCTCTGCATCGTAACGAAATCATGGTTGATATATTCGAAAACATATGTGTGGTCATCGAGAGCAAACTCAAGAAAACATACAAATATTGCTCTACGACACGAAGGACAGGTTGTTTTATTTTCTTTGCGAATATTTTGCAAATGAATTTCATAGAATATGAATCTCAAGGTTTCATAAGCAAATCTGTGAAGGGAGAGGACACTTCAAATTCTCTGAGTAAAATATGCAAGACCTTCGGCCTGGCTAAAAGGGAAACTGAGAAAAATGTACCATGAAGACATGGTCATTCTTCACAAATCACTGAATCAATCTTAGATCTGTTTTGTGTCAGTGCTCTGCCTTTGCCATTATAAAGCCTGTGATTGACAGGGTCACTTTTATTAAAATTGTCACAGTTATGAAGGATTCTAAAATATTCAAGAAAGGTAGAAAAAACATAACTACATTGTACAATACTACTGTTAGAATTATGGAATCATAGAGATGTACAGCACTGGAAGAGACCCTTCAGGCCAACTTCTCCGTCCTGACCAGATATCCGAAGTGAATCTCGTGTTCATTGTCAACATTATGCCCCATCCCTCTAAACGCTTCCTATTCATATGCCCATCCAGATGTCCTTTAAATGTTGCAATTGTGCAAGTCTCCAACACTTCCTCTGGAGCACATTCCACATATGCACCACGCTTTGAGTGAACCTGTTCCCCATTTATTCCTTTCAAATCTTTCCTTCCTGACCTTAAAAGTATGCCCTCTACTTTTGGACGCCCCAAACCTGGTAAAATACTTTGTCTATTCACCCTACCCATGCGCTTCACGATTTTATAAACCTCTATATTATCAGCCCTAAGCCTCTAATGTTCCAAGGGAAACAGCCCCAGCTTATTCAGACTCTTCCGATAGCTCAAGCCCTCCAATCATTTCAAAATCCTTGTAAATCTTCGCTGAACGCTTTCAGGTTTCACAACATCCTTCCTACAGCATTGAGACCAGAATTGTGGATAGTTCTCCAGAACTCGATTAGTCAATGTTGTGTACATCCACAACATGAACTCTCAACTCAATACTCAATTGAATGACCAATAAAGGGAAGCATAGCAAACACCTTCTTCAATATCCTTCCTACCTTTAACTTCAGTTTCTATTGTCTTATTTCTGTAGTTTCAGAGAATATTTAATTGACAGATTCAAAATTATAGGTTGGTTATGGGAAAAATGCATTTTCTCTGTCAATGCTATCAAGAGCTAAGCATGAATTTAAGATAATTGCTTTAAAACAAAAGACAAAACGAAAATCATTAGCTCTGGTTTGAGATAGCATGTTGTTTTGGCATGGGTGATATTTGCCGAAAAGTATTGGCAACAGATACACCGATGACCTTGAAAAAGCAAGAGAATGTATTGCTTGCAAATCAAATAATCAGTGTGAAAGTGATTTAAAGTGGTACAAATTCGATGTATCTTTCAAAGTACACAGCACGCATGTACAACTGACAGATTAGTCTATCGATGTGTTGTATGGTGCTATGAATCTGTTCAACTATCAATGGAGTGATTCGTATGGATTATTATTCATCCTCTCATGTCACTGAAACGGGTGCAGCAACGCTAACTTTAAAAGGGAGAATGTTTTCTTAATTAATATGTAGATGGATGTACAGAGAAGTGGCATAAGTCGACAACTTCTTGGGAAACAAATAAGGAATGTTACTGACATGTTATTGGATGAGTACTCTTGGACCAGTGACTACCATTCTATTCTCCTAAAATAGTAATGGAAAATGATAGAACTAATACACAATTTTAATTCTAAATCAAGGCAAGGCCAATTTTGAAGTTATGATACAGAAACTTTCAATAGTTGATTGGGTGGAGCTCCTCGCAAGCAAAAGGACGTCTGGCAAATTTGAAGCTTTCGAAAGTGACAGACCGAGAGTTCAGTGACAACATGCTCCTGTGAGAGTGAAGGGCACAGCTGACAGGAGTAGGGAACGCTGACTGAAGAGAGATGTAGAGGCTCTGCTCAAAAAAAAGCAAGAGGCGTATTTCACTGAGATCATTGAATCTTTTGAGTGTAGAGAGTTGTAGGGTCATACTTAAGAAGAAAATGTGCACAGCATAAAGAAGACAGGAGATAGCTTTGGCACTTTAAATTAAGGAGAATCGAAAGAGATTTTACACGTATACGAAAGTCGAAAGAGTAACTGGAGAGGGGATAGGGCCTCTTAAAGAAAGGGTCAAATGTATGTGTGAAACGACATGGGTGAAATGTATTGTGTGAGATCCCATACGAATATTTTGTGTCAGAACGCAGGAAGACATGGAAGCGAGCAACTCAGCGAAATTAATACTGATCTCTTGAGAAGAGTCCACATCACTGACGAGGAGATACTGAAGGCCTTAAAATGTGTACATGTAGACGAATCCCCGGGACATGCTTAGGTATATTGTGGGAGACTAGGAATGAAATTGCGGTGTCTGACAGACATATCTTTGATATGGACAACCACGGCAGAACTGCTAAAAGACTGAATGGTCCAAGTATTATGCTATTATTTAAGAAAGACTGTAAGGATATGCCAAGGAACTATATAACAGTAAGCCTGACGTCAGTGGTGGACATGTAGTTCGAAGGGATTCTGAGAGTAAAGATGCACATGCTTTGGGAAAGGCAAGGATTCATGAGGGACACCCAGCATGAGATTGCACGTGGGAAATCGTGTTTCACTAATTTGATTGAAAGGTTTGGAGGGGTGACCAAGACAGTAGATGAAGGTAGACTAACAAACATTGTGCACATGGATATTGGCAAGGCCTTTAACATGGTTGCGCATGGAAGACTAGATAATACCATGAAAACAAAGGGAATGAAGGGAAAGCTAGCAAATTATAAAAATTGTCTTTTGGCAAGGAGACAGAGGGTGGTAATAGAGGTTGTAGTTCAGACTGGGGGCTCAGACGAGTGGTTGTACCTCAAGAAGACATGTCTGTTACATGGACAACCACGGGTGAACTGCTAAAATGACTCAAGGGTCCAAGTATTATGCTTGATTTAAGAACGTCGTTAAGGAAAAGACAGGAACCATATAACAGTAATCCTGACGTCAGTGGTGGACATGTTGCTCGACTGGATTCCGAGAGAAAATAGCCACATGCATTTGGAAAGGCAAGGACTGATGAGAGACACTCAGCATGACTTTGCACGTGGGAAATCGTGTCTCACTAATTTGATTAAGATCTTTGGAGGGGTGAAAAGACGGGTCATTTCACGTCATTTAAGTAAACGTTGTAGTTGAGAAAATCGGACGCATCGTTCGTGAGTTGGTGCAAAACTCCAAAATTGGCAATATAATGGACAATCAAGAAGATTCCCGACGAGGATAACCGGGCCAATGAGACGAGGAATGGCAGGTGGAGTTTAATTACTTAAATGTGAAGTGTTGCCTTTTCTTTAGCTAAACCTGAGCAAGAATTATTGGAAGGATCGGGGCATGTTGACCTAGACACCTAAGAACGCAGATACATATTTCCTTGAAAGTTGTATCACAGGTAGACTGGTTGGTGAAGAAGGCCCCACTTGCCTTCATCTGTCAGAGCACTGATTACAGGAGATTGTGATGTCATGTTATGGATGCATACACAACCGGTGAGACCACATTTGGAGTACTGTGTACAATTTTGGTCGTCCGACAGGAAAGATGTCATTAAAATGGTAGGAGTGCAAAAAGGATTTATTAGGATGTTCCCGAGGCAGCAGGGTTTGAGTTATGAGGAGAGGGTCGAGAAGTTCGGACTGCTATTATCTGGATCGTATGAGGCTGAAGGGTGATCCTAGAAAAGTTTATAAACTCATGGTCAAACGTCACACGATGCCCAGTCATAGTTGAACAAGTCTATTTATAATCACAGGCTTTCAGAGCACTGTCTCTTCATCAGTTCACGTGATGAAAGGGCAGCGCTTTGTAAGCTTGTGATTTCAAATATCCCCGTTGGGCTGCAACTTGGTGTTGTGTGACTTCTGAACTTGTCCACCCAGTCCAATACTGGCACCTCCACATCATAAAATCATGAGTGGCATTTAAAACCTGAATAGCCTAGGTCTTTCCCCACTGTACGGTAGTCCAAAACAAGACAGCAGAAGTTTAGAGTGAGAGGAAAAAGATTTGAAAGTGACCTGAGGGGCAACTTTTCCACACAGAGGGTGATGCATAGATCGAATGAGCTGTCAGAGGAAGTGGTAAATGTAGGTATACTTCCAACATTTAAACGGAATTTGGACAGATGCATAGATACTGGGCTGAAAATGTGTTGCTGGAAAAGCGCAGCAGGTCAGGCAGCATCCAAGGTGCAGGAGAATCGACGTTTTGGGCATGAGCCCTTCTTCAGGAAGGGCTCATGCCCGAAACGTCGATTCTCCTGCTCCTTGGATGCTGCCTAACCTGCTGTGTTTTTCCGGCAATACATTTTCAGCTCTGATCTCCAGCATCTGCAGTCCTCGCTTTCTCCCAGATGCATAGATAGCAAAGGTTTCAAAGGGATATGGGCCAAACGCCGGAAAATGAGACTAGCTCAGTTCAGGAAGCCTTGTTAGCATGTAACAATTGGGCTGAAGTTTCCATGTTACATGACTCTATGACTGCATGTCTCTAAATGATTTCTGTCCTCTGTGTTTTTGACAGGACAAAATAAATATTGTATTAGTAAAGCGACAGAGTTAGGTTTAGAGTTATGATACCACAATAAGCATTGCTGCAAATGGTCCATTCCAACTCATATTGCGAGGTTCCAGCCCTTGCAAAATGTCAAATGTCGTTGGAAAATCAGATCCAGGTCATTACCGAGTCAACAACGAATGTTCGTTGTTAACTATTCACTGTACAAATGTTCTTTGTATTGTCTGTGACCACGCTTCCAGTTGGTGTCACTGGCTTTTCAGCGTGTGCTGCACGCCACTTCCACGATGCTAAGTTAGCGGCTCACATTTAGAATTCTCCGTCCCAACTGGAAGCTCCCTCAAAACATTCAACTTGGAACTCTGTGGTGAGAATTTCCATAAACCTCACCTTATATCCCTTGTCCCCAAATAGCATACATCCTGTCTTGGTTGTGTAACTCCTATATTTCAAATGTCTTTCCTTTCAGTTCTCTTTTTTTTTTCTTCGTTCAGACCACCAGATTCTCGATTGCATTTTCCCTGACTGTAAACGCAAACTTACCATGGGAATTGAACACACGCTGTTCTCTCTGCATCAGAAACCAAGCATGCAACCAACCGGGGCACAAAACCCCTGCTTTACTATAATGTTCTTGTGTGCTTTCTTCTCATTAAACATGCTACACTTATACGGGTTTACAAATGACCCCTACAATTGAGAATGATGGGAGCAGTTATTGCATGGGAACAGACCTATATTCAAGTTATTTCCAAGCTCCTCGTCGTCTTGACTTTGAGTTATATCGCTTGTCCTGCAGTGTTGTTCATTCCTGAAGGACACAGTCTTTGACCGACCTTCTCAACAGCACGATGGGTGTCTCTGCAAGAGCAGAGACTGGAGTGGATCATCGACACATTCTCAGTTCCGTATGGGCAATACAAAGCTTATTGACGTATGGAATCTCACTGTTTCCTGAACGAATGAAAAGAATACTTGCTCGTTTTAGTCCATCTCGCTGACAGTCGAAAATGAGACCACAACTGGGCCTGTCTGTAAACTGGACCCTCTCCTGATACAGCATTTCTATCAAATGGAGCAATAACACTGGGAGCTAAGTGAAACATAATGTATTGTACAGCATCTTTTTCTTTATGAACCAAGTAGTTAACACAACCTTCTCCTTCGTATGTTCTCAGGGATTTTGCAACCATTCCGTGCTGCACATCTAATTTTGTGTAACTCAATTGTGTGTAGATGACTAGTCTTTTGCCTTTTCCAGATTGTCAACAGTTTTTCCTGCATCCACCCGTAAACCTTACCAGAAAACAGACAGAAAATGTGTAATCCCAAGTGAGGCACTCATGGACCTATCTGCAAGTTGCATAGTTCATGCAAAAATGAACTTTTGTCTTCATAATAAGTTTTCCCTGGAAGCAAGTTCCTGGCCTTTTATTCCCAATAATTCACAGGATAAGGGCATTGACAGCAAGGCATGTATTAGTTTCCGACCAAAAATGCAGTTGCAGTGACTGTTTTATTTTATTTTTCAGAAAGAATGAACTTGGAGAGTGTCGTACTCAGTGTTTACCTCAAATGTTATTGCTGATTCTGACAGTGCTCGTGGGGTTACAATACTGGGGGAACACTTCACCAAATGTGATGTGGGTATTGATGTCTGGATCCAGTGCTTCGTGATCATCCTTGTTTCTCCTCGGGAAGGAGGAGGTGTGACAATGTTGTCTCTTTTAAAAAGGTTACTTTGTCCATGTCTTTGGGTAGATTAGATTATTTACAGTGTGGAAACAGGCCCTTCAGCCCAACATTTCCACACCGCCCCGCTGAAGCACAACCCACCCATACCCTTACATTTACCCCTTCCTATCACTACGGGCAATTTAGCATGGCCAGTTCACCTGACCTGCATATTTTTGGATTGTGGGAGGAAACCGGATCACCCGGAGAAAACCCACGGAGACACGGGGAGAACGTGCAAACTCCACACAGTCAGTCGCCTGAGGCGGGAATTGAACCTGGATCTCTGGCGCTGTAAGGCAGCAGTGCTTTCCACTGTGCCACCGTGTCGAGTCTAGTCTAGTCGAGTCGAGTCTAGTCTAATCTAGTGTCTTCTTTTGGAAGATTTCGTAAAGACAGATGTGCCAAAATGTCTTGGGAAAGCCGAGTTTAACAATGACTAGGGAGTTAGCAGTTCTCCCAGTTCAACATTGTTGCACCTTTGGTTTCGCAGAAACAGAGAAGCTGTTGCAATGTAGTAATGTTCCAGGCATCACAATATGATTCTAAGTTGACTTACCGCTCTGAAATCTCTGAATGTTGCTCCCTCGGACTTGTAAGAATCCGATTTTGAATTTCCCTTTTGCAACGGGTGTGTTGATGGAATGCTGTTTGATTGGAGCTGTTTCTTAATTAAGTTGCTGCTTTGGATTGGTTCGGTTTGCCAGCAGTTAAGTTATTATAAATTCTGTTTTCTTTTGTTTATGTTTCAACTATACTTTTAAAGTTAATTTTGATTTCGTAAAACTAAAGGTGTGAACAGCTGCATCACCCCGGAACACTCACTTCACATCTGCCTTAAAAATAGGAAGCTAAGGTCCAGGCTATCTTCTTGAACTCTTTTGTAGTGGGTCATAACCAGTCTATATAACTGGGAGGGGTAGTGGTGAGCTACCATCTTCAACTGTGCAGTCAACGTGTTGACTGTAGACATATAATACCATTAGGGAGACAACTCCAGCATATCGGCTCTGCAATACTGAATAAATAGCAACTGATGTCCAAGTCGGAATAGTGAGTGGTTTGAAGGAGAAACTTCGAATTGGTACTGTGCTCTGTTGCAGACACTCAGTTGAAGTCTCAAACATGCAGTGTCAGCTCGCAGCACTAAAACGACCACAGTTATCTTTTATAAAAGATTACTAGACTTGGAATTTTAACCAACAGCATCTGAGGAGACAGAAGCAGAGACAACGTTTCAAATTCAGTGTGACTCTCCTGCAAAACTCTAAGATGAGTCAGACTTGTTGACTTCCTCCAGTATTTTCTGTTTTTGTTCCTTTACAACTGGACAATGGAAAATTCTGTAACAGGGGTTCCAATCCGAGATGATTCGTGTCAAACTGTGATCTGTTCCTAAGTGAATGTGAAACTCCAGGGTTTCGGATTCTGCGCAAAACTGACAGTGGTGCCAATCTTGTTAGTTAATATTAATAAATAACTTTTGAAAATTGCTTGAATATGATTGCTTGAAGGACCCTTACTGCCATTTTGCACCATGTTAACTTAAACAAACCATGAAAGCCTTAAACCTGAGCTCCTTTGCTCGCAACAGAAGCTACCAAGCATTCCCAATATTGTCTGTTGTTTCAGGTGAAAATAATTTGATAAACAGGCACTGTCCATACAATGTAAGCTGGGAGTTCGTATTTGAACAAACTATGCAATGAGGCTTTTTAATTCTAAGGGTGTGTCCTTGACATTCCAAATGAAGGGCTTCTGGCCAAAACTTTGACTCTCCTTCTCTTTGGAAGCTGCCTTACCTGCTCTACTTTTCCAGAGCCACACTTTTCGATCTGACTCTCCAGCATCTTTGTTCCTCACTTTCTCTCGTGCACCTTTGACAGAAAGGCTATCATTCATCCCCGGACAGTCTTTGATGGAACAAGTAAGGGAGACAATCTTCTTCTTGAAACAGGATCTGGCGAAAGTACTTCGACAATTTCTTCCAGCAACATTCCACATTCAAGGCTCAGCAAAAGAAGGACCAGCGATTATTTATTGCAAGGCATGATGGTCGATAACTAGAAAGCAAAATTGGAAATGATTCCATTCATGCGTGTTTGCTGCCTTTCATTTTCAGTATGTAGAGGTTTGAGAAGTTTCACAAAACCTCTGATTGATTTCCAAATTGATGAAACCTGCCTTCTTCGCCTTCATCTCATTTCACTGCTTCTCTCTCTCCCTTTCGCTCTCTCTCTCTTCCTCACTCTCTTCCACGCTTATGGACTCTTATTTCTCTCTATGTTTCTATTTACGTGTGGCTCAAGCCAATCCTTTCTCCCTTTCTCCCCTTTCGATCTCTCCCACACCACCTCCCCACTTCTCAATTCTTTCTTACTCCCTCTCCATCCCTTCGAACGCCTTCTCTCCCTGTCTCATCTCTCTCATTCTTCCCCTGACTCTTGCATTCTTTCTCCATCTCTCACATTTATTTGCTACGGCTCTCCCTCTCTCTTTCTTCTGCACATCGAATATTCAAATTGAAGATACAACCAATCACCTTATAATGGATATTATTGAATAACTGTAGATTTCTCGAAGTGCATTAGCTTCATGGTTGCTTTTTCCGACTTGCCTCAATCACTCCAATCAATTTCACAATCTGCCTTTGTAATTTCAGGCCCGCTTTTAATGTTTGTCTTTCCGGTTTAAATTCATTTTCCAGCATATTACAAAGGACTGTTTGCGGATCAAATGTCACACGATGAGCAAATAGAGTAACCTAATTCATCAGGAGCTAAATGTCACTGGCTTTTCACCATGGAAAGAAGAGTTACATTCTTCATTCGACAAAACATTAAATGTTTTCGAGGAGGTGTTAGGTTGAGTTAATAATGTTAAAGAGTTCAAAGACTAGGGGGAAAACACGAAAAAATGAATGATGATTCATGATCAGAGTTAATCGTGGAGTAGTCGATGAGGGTTGAAGGGCTCCCTCCTGTTACTATGTCAGAATAATGGAGGACAGACATCATGTGGTCAGGGTCTGAAATTGCAGAGTTGAGCGTTAGAATGCCAAAAGTGTCTGAGGGGGAAATATGTGTCGTTCCTTGAGTTGTGTTACGTTACTTGGGATAATCGTAGCAGGCCCAGGAAAGAAATATTGGCATGACAACGGGGTGTACTCATGAAGTAGCAATCAAATAATAAATGATTGATTTCATGTGAGAAAACACAAGATGGGTTCGAAGGAGACTTGACTGAAATTAAAAACACGAATTGTGTCACTTCGATGGAAATGACTATTTTCACAACAGTTAAGACAAAAAGTCACTTTCCTGTAAATGGGACAGTTGCATGAGTTAAAGAAGAAAGAATTCGCTGTTCACAGCATGAGAACCAGAAAAAAGATTGTGTAATACAACTTACAGATTTGATGGGGAACTTTTCCTTTCGTATTTTGAGTAATTGTAGTGTTTGGATGTAGATAGTAAGTTGTTGTGCTATGTTTTGACAGGCTAGTGTATTTTGCTTTCATGCTTATATGCAAAATCTTCCTGTTAAAGAAATGAGACCAAATCAGATGCCTTATATGTTTATATTTTTCAAAAGATTTCCTATATAATTTTTGTTATAGTGTGGGATCTGATTTGTATGGTGGGTACATGAACTGGGATCATTATATTCCATAATATTGGCAGGAAATTGTAAACTTTAGAGGTACAGTGGAATTTGACAGCTCTAATACAGGAACCATAAAACGTGAGCACACCAGTGCAGCAAGTGTTTAGGAAGACAAGTAGCAACATGATCCCTATTGTGAGGGCAATACAAAATAAAATTACAGAGATTGTATTGCAGATATATGCGGCCTATGAAAGGTCACAACTGCAATACACTGCTGGTGTTCTTGGGTAAAAAACGTTTGTATTTTGTTTGATTCTGTTCAGGGAAGTTTCACTGAAACTTTTTTTTTGCAATGAAGTCCTACTTAAGAAGAAAAAATAAAAATAAACAACGTATTTAAAAAGTCGAACGATTGAAGAAAACTCTTCACAAGGATGAAGCAGGGAAACACTCTCCCACCAATGTGAATTCAAAGACGTAATTAAATTCGCGAGTATGTCCATGAATGGACTAGGGATATGATGTCGTCAGTAGATGAATGAGCCTGGCTAACCCTAAACTAAGCAGAAGTGAGCAGTTATTGATCAGTAAGTGCGGCTTGATAGCACTACTGATCGTCTCCAATATCAAATTACTGATGAACAATCTGTAGCTTGATCAGTTGGCAATTAGATGATTTGGTACTTTTCTGTTTTGTTTGAAAAGGACGCACATAGAATTCTTCCATATTGTTGCGTGGACGTTAGCGCTGCAACTGACCATGTCGACATTGGCTGGGGTAGTGGCAATTCCTCTTGAAAATGTGCTTAGGGATATTTGTCAAAATGCTTTGAGGGTGCACGACAAATTGCACAGGGTGTTTAACAATTCCGAAGTGGGACATACATGGTTTATGTGAGTGGGAAAAGGAAAAATGCGAACGATGTTGGAAAACTCCGAGATTGCCCAATTGACAAGAAGAAAAACATAGAAATATATCATCCAAATGCTGAGACATTGCAAAGCTTTGAGATGCAGGAGTATCTATCTGGCCCAGTGTATGAATCAGAAAAGGTTACCATGTAGACACAACAACCAAATTTTAAAAAAAACTAATAGAATTTATCGTGAATGGAATTGAATTCAAGAGAATAAAAGTTGTTTATTTGTACAGTGCATTGATGACAGCAAATCCTTAACACTGTCAAAATGCTGGATGTCCTCCTTTAAAATGTTGTGTGTCTCTGGACACACAATGAACAGCAATGGTTCAATAAGGCTGACCACCAGGATATTTTCAAGGGACGATCATGGATGGACAATAAATGCTGGCCCAGACAGCGTCACCGATGTATCATAAATGAATAAAATGTTTTTCTGATGATAAAATCGTAAAAAGAAAGTAAATTGCGTTTTCACCAAGCATATGGAAGGGGGGAGATGTACTGAAAGCAGTTCGGAGAATGTTAATCAGATTAGCAGCTGGAATAAGAGATTTGTAGAAGTAAAATGTGGATGCAAGGCTTTTATCTTCTTGAATTTAAAAGAGGAAAAGGTGACCTGTTGGGAACATAAAAGATCCTGAATTAAATGAGGGAAGAACATTTTCTCTTCTGGACGAATCGTGAACGAGGAGTCACAATTTAAAAATCAGCTCTTGGACTCGGCAAGATGGCGATATTCTGTAGGATTGCTGTTGACAGCGCTGCCTAATAGCCAAGGCATACCGGTGTTTTTGCCATCCCTGGCCAACTTATGTGGTGGAAATATTAGTTTCAAACCTTGCAGAACACATATTTGTTAATATTTGGGAGTGTGAAGGATGCCAAAGGGAAAAGGAGCAGGTAACCAACAGCGGGGAGGACACCCCCCTGCAGCACCTGCAACCCCAGAGCCTGCAGCAGCAGCAGCCTCTCGTGAACCCTTCGGGGACCTGACAGACTCACAGGAATTGGCTGCGGCGATGGAGAGACTTTCCTTGAAAGTTGTGGCTGCGATTGAGGAAATCCGTGGGGAGATTCGTGACCAGGTGCAACCTATCGCATCCATACTGCAGAAGCACGAGCAGGAGATCCAGGACCTCGTGGAGGGGCTGGAGGAAGTGGAGGGTGGAACTAAGGTCTCGAAAGCTGCGATGCAGTCCTCATCCAATCAGATCCAGGTGCTGGAGCGAGACGTGCGGGCCTCGCAAAACCATATCGAAAATCGTGGTCGGAGGATAAATCTCCGCCCAGTCCTTGTGCACGTCCACTCATATAAGGACAAGCAAAACGTCATAGAAGTTTCCAGATCCCTGGGAAAAGATCCGCAGGCGCTTCTGTACAAGGGGTCAAAAATCATGTCCTTGGATGAAGTTTAAAAGAGGCTGAGGAACCTGGGCATCCAGTACTCCATGAGATTCCCCGCAGTACTTCGTTTCAGCCATGAGGACTCAGATTATACATTTGACTTGGCGGATAAAGCTAAAAACTTTGCGGACACTTTAAAATAGACAGATTGGCCTGAAGAATATGGTTAATGTTTGTTCCCTTTTCTATTATTCCCCATGTTCCCCCTTCCTTTTTTTACTTCCTTTCTTTTCCCAGATAATTTCCTTTTTGGAATGGAGGAAAAGACTTTGGCACAAGTTGGTCCTTTTTTTTGATAAATGGATTTTCTGATGGGAAATTTTGTGGATGTTCTTTGTTGTCTGTCTCCGTTTTTTTTTTGTTTGTTCTGCTTCTCTTTTAGTCACAAGTGGGGGTGTCATAAAGCCAGGGATGGGTGGAGTGCTCATCCTGACTTTGTCTTTTGGTTGAAGGTTCGTCTCCTTTTTTTCTTCCGAAGGCTGGGCACAGTTCAGGTTTGAAGGAGCTGTGAAGGAGGGGATAGGTAGGGTGAGAGCCCCTTTTGGACGGGGAAAGAGTCTTCCATTCAAGGTTCTATAATTGGTTTTTCTTGTAGTATTTTTTGGGAGGCCTCCTTCACTGCCGCTCCCTCACCACCAGACGCCTAGAGGAAGAACGCCTCATCTTCCTCCTCGGAACACTTCAACCCCAGGGCATCAATGTGGACTTCAACAGTTTCCTCATTTCCCGTTCCCCCACTTCACCCCAGTTCCAAACTTTCAGCTCAGCAATGTCCCCATGACTTGTCCTGACTTGTCCTACCTGCCTGTTTTCTTTTCCACCTATCCAGTCCACCCTCCTCCCCCGACCTATCATCTTCATCCCCCACCCCGATTCACCTATTGTACTCTATGCCTCTTTCTCCCCACCTCCACCTCCTCTCACTTATCTCTCCACCCTTCAGGCTCTCTGCCTATATTCATGATGAAGGGCTTTTGCCCGAAACGCCGATTTTACTGCTCCTCGGATGCTGCCTGAACTGCTGTGCTCTTCCAGCACCACTAATCCCGAATATGGGGATAGGCCAGAGAAGTATTTAACATAACTGAGTCGGAAAAAGGGTGCTCCCCAAACCATTATTGCAATCAGAGACAGCTCTGGGGTCCTTACTTACGATGGTAAAAAGATTAATGAGGCTTTTCGGAGCTTTTACTCTGAATTTTATCAGACGGAAGGTTGCGAAGACAGGAGTGCTAAATGGAGACTTTTTTTAAAAAAACTGGACCTCACAGGGGTAACCTTGTGACAGGCCTCTCTCCTTAATGTTCCCTTAACAGTTCAGGAAATACAGGAGGCAGCTAGGCAAATTCAGAGTGGGAAAGCGCTTAGCCCTGGGGTTTTCCGGGCGAGTTTTATAAGGGCTTTATAGGGATTCTGTTAGAGCCATTGTTTGAGATGTACAGTCACTCCTATGTGCATGAATGCCTTCCACCATCCTTAAGACAAGCTGATATTTCCTTTAATCTTAAAAAGGGGAATATTCCTGCGGATTGTGCCTCCTACACGCCCATCTCTCTGTCAAATTCAGACTTCAAGAGTCTGTCCAAGATCCGGCCTCTGAGATTGTAAAGGGTGTTGCCCCATATTATTAAAGAGGACCAGACAGGCTTTATAAGGGGCTGTGGGTCCTCTAATAATATTAGAAGGTTGCTGAATGTGGTCCACGTTTGTCAGCAACGATCGATTCAGGGGTTGGTGCGATTTCAGGATATAAGATTAATTTTGCAAAATCGGAAGTTGTGCCTTCGGGAAACTTAAGGATGTGCCAGAAATTGAAGGTGGCTCTAAGTTCCCTTTTCAGTGGTCACGGGCAGCGTTCAGTAACCTAGACATTTTTATTACCCCAAAGTTTGATCTGTTACTTTGGAATAACTTCGCTCATTTGCGCGACAATATTAGGCGAGATCTCCAGAGATGGGAGGCTCTTCCAATTTCGTGGCTGGACCGAATATCTCTCATTAAGATAAATGTTCTTCTTCGTTTGCTTTATCCCATGTGTATGCTCCCTATAATGTTTCCCAGGTCAATGCTGCGGAAGCTTATGAGGTGGTTTGATTCCTTTGTCTGTCATCGTGGGTGGCCCCTCATCTAACTTAGTAAATTGCAATTGCAGCTGGATATTGAGGCCTCCCAAGCAAAGTGCCCTCTTATTAACCTATTGTTCATGGATAAGATGAGGACAGTTATAGACCACTGCCGGAACCCCATTGTCATTAGGACAGTCAGGGTATGGAGGGCGAAGCGTCAGAGTGAGGGTTGTTTATCCAACACTTCGCCACTTACACCTGTAGTTGGCATGCCAGGGTTCCGACCAGGGATGATGGACTCAGAGTTCAAAAAATGAGCAGCGAGAGGAGTTTCTAGTTTGGGAGACATGTTTGAGGAGGAGGTTATAATGCCTTTTCAGCATCTGAGCCGCAAATACGGGGTTTTTTTTCAGGTTAGGGATTTCATCCAGAAGAAGTCTCCCTTTCTCACGAAGCCCTATTAGCCCGATACAGAGAGGATGTTGCTACCTCCACAAACACCCTTTCTGTTAATGCCCTCTATTGCCTGCTGAGTGACAGGGCCTGGCAGGATATTAGCCAGTTATGTGAGGTCTGGGAGCAAGAGCTGGGAGTGGAGATCTCTTCTGAAACATGGGAGAACATACGGGAGAATACTCGAAAGATCTTAATCTGTAACAGGACATGCGTAATTCAAGTAAAAGTTTTGCAGAGGGCTCATCTGGAACCAGACCGTCTGGTGAAGTTTTGAAAAGGGGCATCTTCAGTTTGCCTCAAATGTAAAATAAGTGTAGGTACTCTTACCCATTGCTTCTGAACATGCCACAGTCTCCGCGTTTATTGGAGCACTGTGGCGGGAGAGGTAGGGAGGGTATTGAGGACTGAAGTCAAAGTAGACCCGATATCTCTCCTCTTGGGTCTACCGAATTTGCCATCTTTAGACGGGCATGGGAAGAAACTATTTAATATTCCTGCACACTGTGTGCGGAAGAATATTCAGATGAATTGGGTGTCTGAGAATCTGCCGGACTTGCTGGGATGGCAGAAATTAATTATGGAGTATATTCCCTTGGACTTTTTAACAAACATGGTGCACCACACAACACACAATTTTTATAAGACATGGCAGCCCTACTTGAATTATTTGGATATAGATTTATCAGTTATCCTAACTAAGGCGTTTGTTTAACCAGGATGATTAGATTTGTCAAGCCCGAGGCCCTGGATGTGGTCTCCCGAGTTAATATGGTTATGAATACAATGCTCCCGTTCCTTTGTTTGGGAGCCTTACGCCGAGCATAGCTGTTCTGTAATTTGTGTGATTTTTTTGTTCTCCTTTTTTTGCTTTTCTTTCATTTTTTGGGTGTTGCTTAGCACAGTGTTAGGGTTTGCTTTGTACTATAGAGTAGGTTAGTAGATAGTAGTTGGATTGTAATTTGTGTTTTTTATCTTTTTATTGTACTGATATTTGTGATCGATTATTTTTTCAATAATTTTATATGTTTGTAAAGTTAAAAAAATTGCTTATAAATACATTTCCAGGAAAATCAGCTTTTAACCATTTAATGGAGAGATAAGGCGATTTTCTCTCTCTTTGTCTCGCTCTCTCTCCATCTCCCTCTTTCCATTTCTCTGTCTCCCTCTCTACCTATCTATATATATTCCTTTCCCTCTTCAAACCTCTCTCTGTCTCTGTCTCTCTCTCTCTATCTCTCTGTCTCTCTCGCTCACAGAGCTTTGTGAATCCTGAGAAGTCTCTTTTTGAAAAATTGGTAGCAGCAAGTTTCTTTGATCTCTTTTCATGTCAGAGTTGGATAGATTCAGGAAGTGAAGGGGGAAAGGCAAATAAATGCAAATTTCAGGTTAAAATCAGATCAGCCATGATCTTATTGAAGGGAAAAGCATGACTGTAGAGCGAAATGGATAACTTCCTAATCCTTGTTCGTCTGTTCATGTTGTACCTAGCGCAAAGGACAACATGCTGAAATCCACGCAAAATAACTAATTTAAGAAATTTGAAATTTCTGGATATTGTATTGATCTTCGTACAGAAACATTGTATCACTTGGAATGACGTTCCCTCGAATTTTGTAACTTGAAATGCAATCATAGTTAAACATCAACACACATAAAATATTGAACTGAAAACAGTATCGAGAAAATAAGGCCAAAATCAACTCCCCATGCATTTTTTGTTTTGAGAATTTTCCAACAGCCATCAATTCATTGATTTTGTCAAGTGACTGCGCATATGGCTTAAAGTGGAGAACTCGCGAGTTGTCATACGCAGTAACTCCGAGATTGCTTCACAGTGACATAATCACCTCGGTTACAGTGAGCATTTACCACAATATTGCCGCATGGTTTTGACCACTGATAATTATGTCTGCAGGAAGTGTGTTTGGCTACAAATGCTATCAGATGACATAGATAAGTTGGAGTGGCAGTTCGAGGCAATGAAGAATTTACAGGAAACTGAGGATGTGAGGAATGGCAGTTTCAGTATGTAGGAAAAATGCAGAGAGTCGTGTGGATGGGTTACCTCTAGAAAATGTTGGAGCGGTAGGCAGCGAGCATCGTTGCCTCCTGTGGCGATCCCCATTTCAACTAAGTATGCACTTTTGGAAAATGTAAGGGGTGATGGACTGTCACGATGACGTAGCACTGACAGTCAACCGAGACTGATTCGATTGCAATGAACGGTATGTCAGCTTCAATGTAATTGTGGTAGGAGACTTATTAATCAGGGGCAGAAATTGACAGTTTTGCAGCCGATAGCAAACATCAGAATGCGTAATGCCTACTAGGAGCCAGGGTCCACAATCCCTCAGACATGGTGCAAAACATTTTCAAAGTGGAAAGGGAACAGCGGGAGGTCGCTATATACGGCGACATGGAAGCGAACGGAACGCCATTCTGGAGGGAGAATTTAAGGAACCTCGGAAAAAGTTTAAAAATTAAATTCACCAGAGGAGGAACATCTGAATTACTTCTGGTTTCACATGCTCGTGACAGAATGAATGGAAGGATAGAGCAGAAGAATGCATGACTGAGGAGTTGTTGCAGAGGGCAGGGTTTCGTATTTTTTGATCAAAACGATCACTCTGGGGAAGAATGACCTTTATAAAAGGACGGTATTGGAAAAGAGACAATATTCTGGCGAGGGGGTGCTGCTCCCGAGGCGTTATTCTAGTCAGGAGGTGGGGCAATTCGATGGTACCAAAAGAGATAGTGAGCAAAGATAAGTCTGAGGCTGGTGCAGTTGAGAACACGAGCAACTATAATATTAAAATTAGACGAATGTAAGGTTGATAACGAGCGAAGAGTGATAAATTAAGCTTCAATTGTTCCAACGCAGGAAACCTGAAAGTTAAGTTAGATGAACTGAGATCACGGTTGAGAGTATGGGACAGGAATATCAATGTGGACCAGTGAATGGCTGTACTGGAAGCTTCATCTTCTGTTGTGTGGATGCTAGGGGAAGGACAGCTAGGAGTCAGGAGAGGAGCCGAGAAGCGTTTATTGTTAAGGAAAATATTATCACTGTATTTGGGGAGGATATTCCAGACGAACAAGCAATGACTGTCTTTGGGTGGAACTTAGAAATAAGAATGGGGTTGTCCTCTTATTATGATGGTACTTTATGCCCATAATGAGAAACGAGAAATTCAGAATTGATTTTTTTTTCAGGATATATCAGATATCTATACACATAATAAGATTGTAATGGGATACTTTAACTTTCCAAACATGAACAATGAAGTGTACTGTGTGCAGGTCTTAGATAGTGATGCATTTGCTAAGACAATTCAAGAAACATTTTTTTTATTCAGTCCGTGAAATAACCTACTAGGGAAGGAACAATAGTTGACCCAGTGTTGGGAAATAAGGCAGGGCAAGTGATTGAGGCATCAATAGAGAAGCACTTTGGAGCTGGTAATCATAACTCTGTTGGATTTTAAATGGCTATTGATAACTATGTGGTGTGGTGCTGAAAAAGCGCAGCAGATCAGTCAGCATCCGAAGAGTTCAATATTGGAGGTTTCGGACCTAAATCCTTCATCAATCCTGAAGAATGGCTAATGGCCAAAACATCGATCATCCTCCTGTTCGGATGTTGCCTGCCTAGTTGCGATTTTCCAGTGGCAGACGTTTCGACTCTGACTGTCCAACATCTTCAGTCCTCAGTTTCATCTAGATGCGAAATTATCGACCTGATTTAAAGCAATGGAAACCGGATTATGGCTGATTTTAATGGTTTTAGGCAAAAATAATCAAAAACTGATTAGAAGAGGTAATTCCCAGGAAAGGGCGTTCGAAAAGTGGATGACAAACAAAAAACGAGGTAACGAGAATCCATGTTCCTAATAATGCGAAGGGCAAGGCTGGTACGCATAGGGAGCGTTGGATGACTGGAAAATGGATGCTCAAATGAAGAAAAAGAAGAAGTTATATGGAAGGTACTGACAACTGATATCGAGTGAAACATTGAGCAGTATACGCTCGGTAGGAGTATACTGAAGAGAGAAATGAGGGGACAAAAGGGGACATGGAATAGCTTAGACCAATACACTTCAGGAGAATCCAAAAAGACTGTGCAAATTAATTACGGCGAAATGAGTATGTAATGAGAGAATAGGGCGACTTCAAGATCAACTCGACTGTCTGGGTGTGGAATTGCAGGAGATGGGTGAGATATTAAATGAGTATTTCATCTCATTACTTACTTGGAAAACGACGGAGGCATAGAGTTCTCGAGCAATGCAGTATTAAAACAGACACGGCTGTCCTACTGTCCATGCTAACCAGGTATCCTGAATAACTCTAATCACATTTGCCAGCATATGGCAAAAGTCCCTCTAACCCTTTCTTAATCATATACCAATCTGGATGCCTTGTGAACGTTGTGGTTGTTACAGCCTCCACCACTTCTCTGGTAGATCATTCTATCCATGCAACACCTTCTGAGTGAAAATATTGCTCCTCCAGTCTCTTTTAAATCTTCTCCCTTTCAGGTTAAACTGATGCCATATGGTTTTGAACTCCTCGAATCCAGGAAAAAGACCTTGTCTGTTCACCCTTCACCCTGTTCTCCCTTTGTGGTTTTATAAACATCTATAAGGTCACATCTCAGCCTCTAGTGCTCCAGGGAAGATAGCCCTCAGCCTGTCCCAAGATAACACACGCTCTAAACCTGGCAACGTACTGATGATTTATTTTTGAACCATTTCAAGTTTCACAGCATCTTTCCTAGAATTGCGTACAGCATTCCATATGTGCTCTCAATAATGCCCTCTCCAGCTGCATAATGGCATCACAAGCTCTATAATCAGTACACTAACCAATAAAAGCAAACAAACCAAAGGCATTCATCACAATCCTGCCATGGAATTCATTTTCAAGGAACTCTGAAACTGTAATCCAAGGTCGCTTCGTTGTGCAACCCTCCCCCAAATCGTGCGGTTAATTACTTACATTTCCAAAATGCAGCACCGCACAAATAACCAAGATAAACTCTATCAGCTGTGTCTCGGTTTATTGGGCCAGCAGACCAAACTGCGCTTCTACGCTAAGGTAAACTTCTTCAGTGTACACAACACTTCCAATTTTGATGGCAATTGCAATTTAAATATCCACATCTCCCATACTTACATACATTTATTTTTATAAATGACCAAAAGTGTTGGATCCGGCGAAAATTCTTATGGTGTACCGCTTGTCACAGGTCTCTAGGCTGAAAAGCAAACGTCCACCACCATCCTGTTTCTTGTACCTTCGAGTAGTTCTGCACCCAACCTGCTGTTCTATCTGTTTTACGTGTGATCTAACAATGCTAATACTTTACAAGGAGGAACCTCGTCGGACGTGTTAGTGAAATCCAGAAAGATCGCATTCGCTTCTCTTCCCACATCAATCTTCTTCGTTACTTCCTCAAAAAACTTAATCAATTAGTGAGACACGTTATCCCACGCAGAAAGTCATGTTCACCCTCCCTCGTCAGTCTCTACCATTCTAAATAAAATGTAAATCCTGTCCCTCGGGATTCCCGAGAACAAATTATTTACCACCAATCACTGGCTCACTGATATATATTTTCCTGGTTTTTCCTTATCATCTTTCTTAAATAGTCGTATCACATTTAGCTACCTGCGACATTTTGGCACCTCATCTGTGGCTATCAATAATATAAATAACTCACTTATGGACAAAGCAATCTCTTCCCGAAATTCTGACAGTGTTTAAGCATATCAGGTCGAGAGGAATTATCCACTTCCATGCCTTTTGAGACATCCAACACCTCTTCCTCTGTGATGTAGACGTCGATATTCATTTCCCCTAGTTCTTTCTCTGCCCTTTCCTTCTCCACGGTAAACACTAATTCAAAATGTTCGTTTACGTCCTCCACCGTCTCCTATTTTTCCATACGTTGGCAGCTTTGCTGATGTTTAAGGAGTTCTGTTCTTTCCCTTACTACGCTTTCGGACTTAAACATTTGCAGCATCTCTTTGGATTCCCCATAACAGTGAATTCCGTATATCCAGAATTGCCAAACCTATCTCATGCCCCCTTGTTCCCCTCCTGATTTCCATTTTATGTATACTCCGGTTGTCTTTATACTCTTCGAGGGATTAACTCGATCCATGTTGTCCATACCTGAAATATGTATCCTTCTGTTTCTCGAACAAAACCAAATTTCCCTCGTCGTCCAGCATTCCCTGCACATATCAGTCTTGCATTTCACACTAACAGGAGCACACTGTCTCTGGAATCCCATTTTTGAAGGCTTCCAATTTTCCAGTCATTCCTTTACCTGCGAATATCCACGTCAATCAACTTTCGAGTCTTCTTGACAAACATCATTGAAATTGGCCTTTCTACAATTTAGAACATTAACGTTTAGATCCGGTCTGTCCTTCTCCATCACGATTTTAAAAGTAAGCGAATGATGGTCACTTTTCCCAAAGTACTGCTCCAGTGACACCTCAGACACCTGCATTGCATTATTTCCAAGTCTTTAGTCACGTTTTGCATCTTCTCTAGTATGTACATCTACATTCTGAATATGAACATGTTCATGAACGCACTTAACTACATTCTGGGTATCCACGCACTTAACACGATGGCTGTCCCAATCCAGTTTGAAAAGTCAAAATCCACTACCATAACCACCCTGTTATTCTTACAGAAAACAGAGATCGCCTTCCAATTTCTTGGTGAATGTTGAGGCATCTGTTGTACAGTCCAAACAAGATGATCGACCCTTCCCTATTTCTGAGATTTTCTCTGAAATATCCCTGGATATTTTCCAGAGAATATCTTCCCGAAGCACTGCGTAAATGTTATCTTTAATCAAAAAACTCCACTCCCCGTCTCTCTTGCCCACCTTAAAATCATTTTGAGAGGTTATGTACTGTGGAATATTAAGCTGCCAGTCCTGTCCATCTCTGTAACCTCTATATCTCAGTCTCCTGTTCCCAGTCATGCTCTAAGTTCATCTGCCTTACCAATTAGGCTTCTTGCACTAAAGTGAATTCAGTTTATTAACCAGTCCTACCTCATCCTCTGCTTGTTCATGCCTACTATGACTGTTTGACATGCTCCTTATCCTTGCTGAACCGGTTTCAGATTAATTTCTTTCCTCACTACCTCCATGCCCTCCGCCACACTCAAACCTTGTCTGTTCAAATCCTCCTGAGCAGTTATAGCAAATGGTCTTCAACAAGGCGTTCTGCATGCTTCTGCATTGTAGTTTTGGTTACAAATGTTAAAACACGTGGAATCCAGATAAAGATAGCTGTTGGATATAAAACTGGCTTCTGAGTGGCGGACAGAACGTAATGTTGAAGGATTGGTTTATGGACTAAGACTTGTGATACGTGGTGTGTCGCAATGCTTCATGCAGCGTCCAGTATTTTCTGTCATTGAAATAAATGTTTTGTATGTGCATATAGCAGAATTGATTATTGAGTTTACAGGTGGCACCAATATTGCTGATGTCGTGGAGAGTGAGGTAGGTTATTTCACAGCATAATTCTGGATTAGTGGTGCTGGAAGAGCACAGCAGTTCAGGCAGCATCCAAGTAGCTTCGAAATCGACGTTTCGGGTAAAAGCCCTTCATCAGGAATAAAGGCCGTGAGCCTGAAGCGTGGAGACATAAGCTAGAGGAGGGTGGGGGTGGGGAGAAAGTAGCATAGAGTACAATGGGTGAGTGGGGGAGGGGATAAAAATGATATGTCATGGAGGAGAGGGTGGAGTGGATACGTGGAAAAGAAGATAGGCAGGTAGGACAAGTCAGGACACGTTATGGGGACAGTTACTGAGCTGGAAGTTTAGAACTAGGGTGAGGTGGGGAAAGGGGAAATGAGGAAACTGTTGAAGTCCACATTAATGCCCTGGGGTTGAAGTATTCTGAGGCGGAAGATGAGGCGTTCTTCCTCCAGGCGTCTGGTGGTGACGGAGCGGCGCTGAATGAAGCCAAGGACCTCCATGCCCTCGGCAGAGTGGGACGGGGAGTTGAAATGTTTGGCCATGGGGCGGTGTGGATGATTGGTGCGGGTGTCCTGGAGATGTTCCAGAAAGTGCTCTGCTATGAGGCGCCCAGTCTCCCCAATGTAGAGGAGACCGCATCGGGAGCAACGGATACAATAAATGATATTAGTGAATGTGCAAGTAAATCTTTGATGGATGTGGAAGGCACCTTTCGGGCCTTGGATAGAGGTGATGGAGGAGGTATGGGCGCAGGTATTACAGTTCCTGCGGTGGCAGGGGAAAGTGCCAGGATTGGAGGGTGGGTTGTTTGGGGGCGTGGACCTGACCAGGTAGTCGCGGAGGAACGCCTCATCCTCTGCCTCGGAACACTTCAACCCCAGGGCATCAATGTGGACTTCAACATTTTCCTCATTTCCCTTTCCCCCACCTCACCCTAATTCTAAACTTCCAGCTCAGTACTCCTCCTTGACCTATCACCTTCATCCCCTCCCCCACTCACCCATTGTACTGTATCCTACTTCCTCCCCACCCCCACCCTCCTCTAGCTTATCTCTCCACGCTTCAGGCTCACTGCCTTTATTACAGAATAAGGTCTTTTACCCGAAACGTCGATTTCGAAGCTACTTGGATGCTGCCTGAACTGCTGTGCTCTTCCAGCACCACTAATACAGAATCTGGTTTCCAACATCTGCAGTCATTGTTTTTACCTTATCTCACAGCATAATGCGACCCTGATTGATGAGCCACTGGGCCACGAAGCGGGATGGTAATTAATTTACATAAATATAACTTCATACATTTTGGAACGGCAAATCAGGGCTGGATGTATGTATATAATGGTAAAGTCCTCGGGAGATCTCGGAGTTCAGTTTCATACTTCCTAGTAGGTTGAGTTACAAATTGACAGGGTAGTGAAGAATGCGTTTGTTTGGCTTGCGTTTATTGGTGAGTAATTTATGGCTTTGGGATGTCATGATACAGCTGTACAGGACATTGGTTTTGACACTTTCGGAAAATGACTTCAATGCTTGTCTCCCTGCTTTTGGAAAAAAAATTGTTAACCTTAAAAGAATGTAGCAAACATTGACACGGATGTTGCTGGGATTGAAAGTTTAGAACTCCGGGGAGAGGGTGAATAGTGCAGGATTGGTTTCTCTCGGACGTCGACACCATATGGGTGACCTTATCGAGGTTTCTAAAATCAGGATGTGCATGTCTATGTTAAATTGTCGAGGTCTTTTTTTTTCGGGTAGAGGAGGCCAAAACGAGAGTTCATTGGTGAAAGCTGAGAGTGGAAAGATTTAATAGGTACGTTAGGACCAACCTTTTTCACCCAGAGGGTGGTGTAAATATGAACTTAGCTGCCAGAGGAAGTTGTGGAGGCTAGTACAATTACCACATTTAAAAAGTGTCTCGATTGTTGTATGAGTAATAAGGGTGAAGAAGAATATGGTCCAAATGTTGAAAACTTAATCTAGATCAATTTAGCATATCTGCATGGAATAGATTTGGGCTTACGAGTTTGTTTCCTGATGTGCAACACTATGACTTTAATTTAGACGAAACTATGTCAAGCCTTCACTCAATTTCTTGCGAACATTGGACTTCCTCTCACGGGATAACTCTGATACTCTCTCACTGAATGCATTCAAAACAGAAGTCAACATATTTTGAATTCGGTGAGAACAAAGAAATATGTGGATGATGCAAAACTTCGATGTTGAAATACCAGATCAGGAATTGGTATACTTATGAGTGGAGAATGTTTGAGGGATTGAGTGATCCACTACTGTCCCTATTTCCTGTTCCATGTTTTCTTAATTGAAGGTTTTTCAGATGAATCATGCAGGAAGTCATGTTGAATTTATCTCTATGGAATTCTGTGGAACATGCTGAAGTTGACGAGAATTTATGAAACCTCATCATAATATCATCTGGTGATAAACTGCCATAAAGAATTTATACTAAAATCTCGAGCCCTAAGATACCTTAGGGATAGCATGAGTGAATTGAAAACAATTCTGACATGATAAAATTGAAATGAATCATTTGGAGGCAAAACAGTATGTACAATCTGGAAGTCCTTCAAAGAGGATATTTTTTCATCTCAACAAAAGAACTAGCAAAGGGAGAGCTCCAAATCTGGCAATCACCAGATGGCAAAAAGATTGGCAAAGTAAAATAGAAAAAGAAAGTAATGCAGAAAATATAACGCTGAATGCAGTAGGGAATGGAACTGAATGAAGAAAAGAAGTGCTAATCTTCAAATGTTTCACTAACCTCAAAATAATAATATGACAGTACAGAATCAGACCTCTGAAGAAACACAGATAAATGTTATTGAAGGACATCAGGAAATGTCGCGATTCAAGTTGAAGGGGAAATCCAACACTTATAATGAGTGAAGGGAGAATACTGATATTTTAGCACGTTTTGGTTGGTGGATGCAGTGAAGACAGACTTTGATACCGATTGACAATTAAAGACAAGGCTTTGCTAATTTTCAAACCAGACCAGTTGACACGGATCATTGAGACCATTGCCCTCAAAAATGAACGAGCAAACGACTGTCACTTTTGTCGAATTAAAACGCATTCAGTTCATCAGATGACCTTTTTGTCTGCAAAAAATTGCCTCCTGTCTGTTATTATTCAGGTTTACAGCACGCTCGTGTGTGGCATACTGCGAACCTAGTTGATCCTAAATTATTTCTCAACGCAATTTCTCATACGTTCAGAGTTCGCTCCAGCTGTTTATGATGAAGCAAGGAGATGTATCCTACCAGACCGTGTTTGTGAAAATCGAAATACTGTTGCTGAGATTAGACGTTATTCTGCAATTTCAGATCATTTTCTGGATAACCCAGGATGTGAGACGAATTACATTGACAAGCAATTTGGGATTCAAATATATGAAACGAAAAGGACAGCGCCAGAATTGTCATTGAATTGGCTAAAAGAACAGAAAAAAGCCATGTTCATCTGAAGAAACAGAAAGTGCTGCACAAGCTCAATAGGTCTGCTGTAACTGTGGTAGAAAATAATTTAATGTTTCTAATATAAGGTGGAAAGGTGATGGCGTTTAATCAAAAATGGTGATGCGCATTCGGAACAAAATAGAAGCAAACTGAAAGGTTATTGTGTGCATGAAGTTAGAGCTCGAAGGTGACATAAACAAAGGGCAAAGGAAATGATAATAGTTGTAGCTAAGGGAGGACTACTGATAGAGCTTTGGTGTTAATAGCTGATTCTTCACACCTCTTCATCCCTCCCACAGCACCAATAACATTCCACTCGTCCTCACATTTCACAGCTGGCATCTTCTTTGGAATCATTAAAATTCTTCATTTCCATTACCTCCAGCTGGATGCTACCAGTGCTCACATATTCCCACCCACTTCTTTGTACAAAACTTTCTCTCTTGGACATTCTGATCCAATCATCTTCCAAATAACATATCCTACAATACACATGGCATCGTCCTCTGCAATCGCAGAAGGTGCAACATTTATTATTATATCTCCATGCTCCTTAATATCCAAGGCTCCAGGCAAACCTTCCAAGGAAACGAGTGAATTACCTTTACTTCACGGCAACCAGGCAACTGTTTTCACCAGTTCACAATGACGTCTGTGTATCACTGGCAAGATAAAAACAGAGAGTAAATACAAACTAAATGGATCAGCTGGTTGTAGCTACAAATGGATCTACCAGTCCATTGATTCAGGTACACCAGAGCAGGCAGTGCCAGGCGTTCATGCATGTATTATGTAAGGACAAATATTACTTACAGTGATATTTTTTTCAAAATAGTATTCGCTATGTCGGAATCATTAGCCTATGAAAGCTTCTCTGCAATTTAATATATTGTGCCTGATTGAAAGCTCAAAGCGACAGTGTTCCAATAACGTGTAACAAAATTGGCAATCAGAAATCCGTCAATGCTTAATTTAAATACTCCAAAAAACTGAAATTCCTTTTTCAGCCGTAGTTTTAATTTCCAAAGGTTCATGATCATTGAAGGAAGAAAATTATTCGTCTCATTTTGTCCCAAAGTCGCATCTCCCTTATTTGCAAATTGTGTGTCAGATTCGAAACTCCACAAGTGGGGGTGGGGGTGGTGAAAGAGAACACATCACCTGCACTGACCCTGTCGATTGCTTTAAGTATTTTGTAAGATTCAATCAGATCACCTCTCATTCAGTATTTCTAGTTTCACAACAGATAATCGAAGCCCAGTTTCGTTACCTTTCCAAAATGTACAGTAGCGCCAACCCGGGAACAAATTTCTGTTTTCCTTCTACTACTGAGACCTGTTGTTTGTTTGGTTCCTCATGCTTTTGTGTTATATTTTATATCGACCACATTTTGCGTGCTTTAACTGCGATTGCCACTTTGTTCTTTTCACTATTCCGCATGCCAATTTGCCAAGGTTATATATCTTTTTCCTTGTTAACATTTTCATCGTCAGCTTTCACACAGAACACCGATGACAGGAATTTATATTCCTTAAGGGAATGTGACTCAGTATTGTATTTTGGATCCAATTGTGTTTTGGTTCATCTTTGTTGAAAGTGAATGCGAGAGATGTGGGACGAAGCTAAGATGAAAACACAGCTATGTTGAGAGACCAGAAAGTAGTTTTATTGACAAATAAAGGTTAACAATTCTGAAGAGTTATAGGACAGAGTGAGGATCTGCATTTAGTACAATGATGATTCAGGCCTGCGGGAAAAGGAATGGTGGAATCGAAACGAAACTCTGCAATGAAGTGATAAGTTGTTGGTATACTCTATGCTTTGAATGACACAGTGCAACGAGAAAGGAGGGACAAATTATCTGTTTGAGAATGATACAGGCTCAAAGGCCTCTCACGTTTGTGTTCGATGTTTGGGTTTGATGCAAGACAAATGGAAGAGAGGAATTATAAATGGCGATACTGGAGAGAAGGAACTCTGCACATTTGAGTTAGTTTCAATTGATGAAGGCTAATGAATGGAGGCATTGTCATTTTGTCAGGAAAGATACAGGGATGTGAACAGATATGTGTCTGGATATTGTGCATCAATGGGATCGGTTGCAGAGTTACATTGGCAGGGAGCTTGAAACACCTCAACTCTTTCCTGACTGAACAGTCATAACAAATTCCACCATTGCTTTTCCAGAACTTAACCATCGTTGCACCATAATAAAATGATCGTTCTCAAAGTGTTTCCTGGTATTATGCTTCTTTCAGTAGTATGTTACGATATGAGAACACAGCAAAACTCCTGGGACATTACGAAAATAGTCTTAACATGAAGGAGAAATATTTTATGCAAGTTTATAGATGGAAGGAAGGTTTGTAGATGCCATAAAAATGGACTTTAATAAGGCATTTGATAAGGCTCCCCATGGTAAACAAATGGAGAAAGTGAAGTTGCACGCTGCGCAGGGCGTTCTTGATAAGTGGATAAAGAACTGGTTGAACAACTGGAAACAGAGAGTTGTAGTTGAAGGGGATTTCTCGAAAGTGAGACAGGTGACCAGTGTTGTTCCACAGTAATCAGTGCTTGGGCCACTGTTGTTTGTGAGATACATCAATGATCTGGAAGAGAGCTTTGTTGGTCTCCTCAGTAAGTTTGTATAAGATGCAAAGATTGATAGGGCAGCAGAACGAATTGGGAGTGTCCAGGAATACAGGAGAATATCGATAGACTGGAGAGATGGGCGCAGAAATGGCAGGTGGAGTTCAATCTGGGCAAATGCGAGGCGATGGATTTTAGAAGGTATAATTCTGGAGCGAATTATACTGTCAACAGAGGAGTCTTGGGAAAAGTTGATGAGCAGAGATATCTGGGATTTCAGGTCCATTGTTGTCTAAAGGTGACTGCACAGGTGGATAGAGTGGTCAAGAACCCATAAGCTATGCTTGCCTTCAACGGACGTGATTTTGAGTATAAGAGATGGCAGGTCATGTTAATATTGTTCATGAACTTCACACGGCCGCATTTGGAATGCTGTGTACAGTTCTGGCCGCCATGTTACCAAAATGTTGTGGACGCTTTGGAGAGGGTGCAGTGAAGTTTTCCGAGGATGTTGTCTGGTATGGAAGGTGCACAGGCTTGGACAGCCGAAGGGCCTGTTCTTTGTTCTTTGGTATTTGTTCTTTGTTCTCTGCCGAGTCTACCTGTGACTCCATTTCAAAGCCGTGCACATGAATTCCAAGATCTCTCTCTTCCTCTATTCTGTTTCAGGCCCTAAAATTTACTATGAAACGCCTACCTTTATTTGGCTTTTCAAAAGACAGGACATCACACTTATTTGCATTAAAATCTATATGCCATTCCTCAGACCACTTCCCCAGCTGATGAAGGTCTTACTGAAATTTCTGAGAACCTTTTGCACTGTTTACGATATCTCCTGTTTAGTTTTGTCTGCAATCTTGTTAATCATGCCTTTTACATTCTCATCCATAGCATTAAAATAAATAATAAACAGCAATTGACCCAGCACGAATCCCTGAGGCTTTCCACTCATCACAAGCCACGAGAAAAAAATAGCAATTATTAAGAATTGGAGCTGGAAAGGAATCCATGGAGCTGAGCAAGAGGAATATGAGAAAGACCATAGGTAGAGACTTGGCCTTTCTGTTCTTTTGCTTTGTTACTTATTACATCCCAGAAGTCTACCTTTAGAGCAATGATCTGTTCTCGCTGTGATATCCACTTCCATTTGTTTTTTGCACAATGCTACGAATTATGACTGCGTGCTCCAAATCAACAGGATCAGGATAGGGATAGCGAAAAATATAATTTCACAAAACAACTTCAAGAGTTCTTATTGTCGAAACACTAATCGACTATAGTTGAATGAATTGTCTATGGCTATGTCTGCTTTCAATTCAGCAAATGCAACCAGATTTACAGTGAATACTGCCAAAATCATTATCTTAGACAGGATGATACAGTATCAATGCTTTCGACAGAATCAAATCCTTACTGGATGGACAACTGCGATATATTGGTCAATGGCCATTCAGAACATAACTGTTGAGTTAACAAAATATCGATGAAACCTCAGAGAGTATAGCATGAAAGAGCGGTTCCACTCTCCCATTGCGGGATAAATAAAGTACTGTATCCAAGCCTGAATACCCAGAATGATAGCAATACTTAAAACAAGAAGGAGGCAGAAATTGATGGCGGCTTTTTTTCGTAATTTTTATCTTATGCCACAGTAGAAAAGAGTTCATAGCCATACCCAGACAGTCCACAACAGTAAGGAAAGAAGGCAGGAGGATGCTTTGAGTTCTGTCCAAGATTTCAAAGCCTCTGTCAATAGAATTGTCAAGTGTTCCATTTCCAGAACGATTTATTTCCTGCCAGGGCCTGTATGCTTTTAGGGCCTCACTCCTATAGTAAAAATGTTGTGAAATTTGAAAAGTTGCCGAAAAGGTTTACAATGATGCTGTCAGGTTTGAATAGCTGGATGGAGAGGGTGAATAGGCTGAGACTATTTTCCCTGCAGAGTTGGATGCTGGGGGTGGAAGTGGTGGTGACCATGTAGAGGTTTATAAAATGATGAGGGACATGGATACGGCAAACAGAACAGTGGTTTTCTTGGACTAAGAGAGTCCACAACTGTCGGGACTAGGTTGAGGATGAGCAGGGAAAAATTTGAAAGGGATCGAAGCAGCACCTTTTTCACAAAGAGCATGTGTGTTTGGAATTAAACTGCCAGAGGAAGTGGTGGAAACTGGTCCAATTGCAGCATTTAAAAGACAACTGGATGGGGTATCCAAATAGAAAGTTTTTAGACAGATATGGGACGACTGCTGCCAAATAAGGCTAGATTGAGTTAGGATGTCTGATCGGCACGGAGGAGTGAGACCGATTCATCTTTTTCGTGCTGTACCTCTCTATACCTCTTTAAATCGATGATTGCTGCGTTCCCCCTATCAAACAGTTAAGTGCTCACTGTGAGATATGTGGGAAAACTAAAAGATAAATTTTGAAAGAATCTGA